>NW_015627249.1:123695-124798 GCF_001515625.1 Sinocyclocheilus rhinocerous
GAGGGAGAGAGAGAGAGGGAGAGTGTGTGTGTGTGTGTGTGTGTCCGCGGGCGCAGCTGACGGCTGTAGGGTGTTGTACGTGTAACTGATAAGGCTGAATGTTTCTCTCAGCTGTTGTAAACAGGTGTTTAATGTTGGAATCTCGAGGCATTTGTGCAGCGTTTCAATCAGCGCTCGACTGCGAGACGGATCAGTAATCCTCTCAAAGCCAACGCCACACGCGTCCCCTCCGGACACCAGCGTTCCCGTCACACGCGTGTGTGCGTGTCGTCACAGAGATTACATGTCACAGCCAATTTGTGTTTAAGCAAATATGTGTGTGTGTGGGGGGTGGATTTATGTTTCTGATTACTTATTTCACCAAAAAAAAAAAAAAAAACATTAAATCAACTGTGTGATTCTGTAACTCTTGGCGGCGGGGCTGGTCTCTTTCGTGGAGCTCTGCTGTGAGTTGATGTGTTTCTTCAGGATGGTATCAATGGCAGACATCTGCTCTCGTATCTCCTGCAGCTAATCACAGGCTTTGATTACTCGCTCGCAAACAAAGAGCGACATTAAGAGCATTTTCTGTCTGTAATCCTCACAGAAACGCAGCATTTGTCTTCTACTGGTGATAATGCTCAAAATCCATGATTTCATCTGTGATGATGAAGAATGAGGATTAGTAAACGGAATGTTTCCACTAGAGCCACATAAAAACACACTTTTAAGATCATTTCTGAATCATCCAAATTTATTTTATAACAGTATTAAACCTGTTTTATTCACATTGTTATTGGGATCAAGTCAGCTCAGCTCCTGAGACGCTCTTCTTTTAAAGCGCTCTTAGTTTAGTCAAAATTAAAGACGGAATTCATATGAACCTACCAGGACCCAAACATGTAAAAACTTCCTAAAATCAGAAATCAGATCAGTGTTCATTTTAAAGGGACAGTGAACTAGCTTTACATTTAGATTATTAAAAGTCATCTGAAAAGATCCATTCAGATCCCTCAAACACACACAGATGACAGATGAGAGGATGTTTATATGACATGAGACAAACTATAAACAATCCAACACACACACGCACGCACACACACACACACGCACACACACACACA
>NW_015627249.1:124959-125386 GCF_001515625.1 Sinocyclocheilus rhinocerous
CAGGACATGAAGACAAAGCTTAATATGATGTTTAAATAATAACATTATATTATTTTTTGAATATTTACATAAAAGACACAAACAAAGATTTTAGGCTAAAATTTTAATGTATATTATTTACATTATTTTATTAAATTTTTTATGACAACATTTTAATCAAAGACATGTTACAAATGATCCATCCATCTATAAACTGCAGCTTTGGAAAATAAAAACATTAAATGTCTAACTCTCAGTCAAATTGAGTCCACAATATTTGTTTTTTTCTTTTACAGCTGATGTCACGTGACACTATGTTTGACCTCTGACCCTAGTAACCTGAAAGACACATTATAACGTGACTAAAACACTAATCAGACCTGCTTTCATTGCTTCAGCGTGTGTGACTGTGTGTGTGTATGTGTGTGTGTGTGTGTGTGTGTGTGTG
>NW_015627249.1:125535-128276 GCF_001515625.1 Sinocyclocheilus rhinocerous
GTGAGAGAGTGTCTGTGTGTGTGTGTGTGTGCGTGCGTGCGTGCGTGCGTGTGTGTGTGTGTGTGTGATAAAGACCAGCGAATCTTCTCATTAAAACTCTGAGAAACACAATCACAGGCAGAGAGATTAGACGCAGATCACAATAATCAAATCTTGCTTCTCCTATTTTCATATCTCGTTTGGGAATGTTGACAAGGTAAAATCATGATTTGATCAGATCAGATCAGATTAAATGATGGAGCTGGCGGTGTAATCCAGCAAAGATTACTGTGGTAAACACCACTGTAATTTACTGCGGTTATTTGCGCGGCGTACAGTCGAGCATCAGTCCTGGGATATCCAATATTAAAGCAGCGCTTTATAATATAATATTCTTATGCTGAAGATGTTACAGCTTTATCCGCTTCTTATTAAACTCACTGAACATGCAGCAGTAAATAATGATGTTTGTCTGAGATTGTGAGACACGCAGAGACACAAACGCTACAGGAACACACAGACAAAAATAAACAGCGACTGCACACTAAAAAACATCACAAACATGTCCAGCTCACATTCCATCATATAAATAACTCATAACACTTTACAATAAGGTTGCATTGGTTAACGATAATAACTACATTAGTTAACATGAGCTAAGAATGAACAAAACTTCAGCAGCATTTATTAACCTTAGTCAATCTCAACAGTTACTACTACATTTGTAAAATCAAAAATCATCTTTTAACATTAGTTAATGCACTGTGAGCTAACATCAACATTTAATTAGCTAACATAAAAAAGGTTAATAAATGCTGTAAAAGTTGATGTTATTATCTGATGTTAAAAAGACATCTTATTGTAAAGTGTTACCACATAATTAAAGGATTTAAAGGGGTCATGAACTGAGAAATCAAAGTTTCCTTGATCTTTTGACAGATAAGAGGTCATTGTACTATGAAAACATCCTGTAAGTTTCAGAACTCAAAAGTTAGTCTAAAAACAGCTTATATTGAAGCCAATCTGCCAAAACGACAGCGTGTGGAATGTGCAACTTTATGACGTAATAGTGTGGCTAAACCCCGCCTCCACAGAAGATGATCAACGCCTGCTTCTACGTCACTGCCTGTTAAGCCTTTTTTCACTTAAAGCAGATAAAACGGTGAAGTAAATTCTCGAATATTCTTTTTGCAAATATTATTTTAAAATATGCACACATGCACTGTTGTTTGTATGCGTAATATGTCGAAGACGCAAAACGTTTCTTATATTGTAACATTCAGTTAGAAATTAGCCTACCTGAATCAGAAATACTGTCAATTCAATTGAAAACAGCCATATTTGTGAAAAAAGTTGAGTAGTTTGCATTGCTGGATATTACTCTTTGGTCGCTTTAACATTTCTGTCATAAAACAGTTGTCAAATATTAAATGTTTAGCTACTTACATTTCATTTCGCACTCTTTCATTGATTTTATTGACCATGCCAGTCATTTTGACGTTTGACATTGACAGGCAGACCAGCCTAAAAATGTAACTTTTTAACTTTTTGTCATCCATGTAACAAAAAGAGTGGTGTACAATGCAGTACTGCAGCTATTTCCAAATATATACATCAAATATCATGGGGGCTTGTGGTTATGGCCCTGTTTAAATGAGCTAAAACGTCATGAAAATAATGCAATCATCTTCATTTACTGACTGCAAATATATAATGTCATATTTTCCTATTGATTTGGGCTGAAATATGAGCCGGACATGTTCCCATTGGGATGACCTGAGTGATGTGCAGCGTTTACTAATGAGACCTGCTGACTGTGTTTGCGGCGTCGGTTGCGAGCGCAGGGACAGTCAGGGGCCGCGGTGACACAGTCAGAAACACATGAAAGCGGTTCAGGGACGAGGCTCAGAAGACTCACACACACTTTGTTCTCCGCTTCAAAGAACGACGCTCACTCGGAGGAATCCACAAACAATACAGGAGGAAAGAATGATAAAAACAGCCAGCTGAACCACTTAGGTTGTTCCTAGGGCATTCTGTGTGGTTACTAGGGGGTTGCCAGGTGGTTGCTAGGGTATTTTGTGTGTTCACTAACAGGTTCCTAAGTGGTTGCTGGTCTAGAGTGTTCTGGGTGGTAACTAGGAGGTTGCCAGGTGGTTGCTAGGGCCATTTGCATGCCCACTGAGTTACTTCACATTCTTCTATGCTGTTTCAGATTGAAGCATCTGCTGCACAATTTAATTTTTTTCTTGCAATTCTGAGTTTATATCTCACACTTTTATTTTATTTCTTGTAATTCTGAGTTTATATCTCACAATTTTATTTTATTTTTTTCTTGTAATTCTGAGTTTATATATCACACTTTTATTTTTTTCTTGTAATTCTGAGTTTATATCTCACAGTTTTCTTTTTTTTTTGTATTTCCGAGTTTATATATATACAATTTTTTTCTTGTAATTCTGAGTTTATACCTCACAATTTTTTTTCTTGTAATTCTGAGTTTATATATATCACAATTGTATTTATTTTTTATGCAATTCTGAGTATATATCTGACAATTAAATTTTTTTCTTGTAATTCTGAGTTTATATCTCACAATTAATTTTTTTTCTTGTAATTCTGAGTTTATATATCACAATTTAAATTTTTGTCTTGTAATTCTGAGTTTATATATCACAATTTTATTTTTTGTCTTGTAATTCAGTTTATATATCACAATTTTATTTTTTTTCTTGCAATTCTGAGTTTATATCTCACAATTT
>NW_015627250.1:0-21157 GCF_001515625.1 Sinocyclocheilus rhinocerous
CTGGCTTCCTTAAACAACACAAACAGGGAGGAAATGAGGGGAGGGAGTGTGCTTGAGAGAGAGGACGGAAAGAAGAGAGATAGAGATGTGTAAAGTGAGGCAGAGACAGATGAAGACAAAGAAACCCGTGTCGGGAAACGGCACAGCCACAGAGATGCCCAAACGCATCGGCTGTCAGCTCCTCGCGTCTCTTATGGATGACATCACTGCGCCACACAGAAAATCAATCACGCTGTGGCCTTTGGGGAACATGAGCGTCGCTGACAGGTTATGAGCTGCAACCTGTGTTTATCCTCCTTAACTCTTACTTGAACTCCTATACTATACTGTCGCTCTTTTTCGTCAAGAGACAATGAAATAAAAAGAAATGGGGGGCAAAGGGGTGGAGTCATTGCGCTTCTGTTGCTAAGTTTTGCATGGGTGAACTATAAGAACCACAGATGCTAATTTAATCTGGGCTTTGCCCTTTCTTTCCCCCCTTTCTCCCTCCTGCTCGGGAATGTCATTAAATTGTATTAAACAGCCTTTTGTCCACAGGGCAAGGACCACCCGATATATGATAATACATTAATGCCCTGGTGCTACAGCCACTGAGCTGAGACGTTCTTTAAGGCCGCGGGCTGAGCGACAAACACATGGAGCGCTAGTCTGAGTGTGCGAGTTTGCATGTGCACAAGAGAGAGAGAGAGAGAGAGAGAGAGAGAGGCTGGCTAACAAGTGTGACACATACTAATAGAAACATACCTAATAAATTACAAGCTTTCAGGGTCTGGCAAGCTGACATTTTCTCTGTGAGCGGGACAATTTCATATCTGCGGAGCAGGGGAGCAAATTGCATCACGTGGAGATTGCTGGAAGATTAGCATAAAAATGAACACTTAAATTTCAGCTTATTGTCAAGCCATCTTCTGCTCTTTCTGCAAAACCAACAATCAACTCCTCTTAGAAATCTGATTAGCTTCCATGATGCTCATTATCCTAGTCATGTTCCCGCGTCACCGTCCAAGACTCCTGGACTATTTGTTAAAATAGAATTAAAAGGCTGATCAATCCATAGGTGTCTCTCATATGCACAAAGCTTTTTGCACAATTTCTTTTTGTCCGGCCGCTTTATCAGCAGTCTCTCATTAAACATGCTGATTAACATGCCATAGATCGCAGAGGAGTATTTTACATTTAGATGGTTTATTATTTACATGTTAAGCCCAGCTGATTCAGCTGAAATAAATAGCATTAAGTGCAAAAAAAAAATTTTTCATTAGAGTTCCGTTAGCCATAAATATAGCTGACATTTTTCTTTATTTCTTCCATTTTAATTTCGCTGAGAATATTACATTATTTTGCATATGCAAATAGCTCCAGAATTTAAATATCTGAATTAATAAATTAATAATAATAATAATGACGAAGATTGCTGTTATTCATTTATTAATTTAATATTTTAATACAATTAATTTAATATTTTAAGAAATGTATCAAGCTATGTAGCTTGTGTTCAATAATAATAATAATAATAATGATGATGATAAGGAAGATAATTATTATAAATGTATTACTAATTTATTTAATGTTTTAAGAAATGCATCAAATTATGTAGCTTATGTGCATGTGTTAAATAATAATAATTATAATAATAATAATAATAATAATGATTTTTTTTATTTTTTATTTTTTATTATATATTTTAAGAAATGCATCAAACTATGGAGCGTAAATATTTGTGTTCAATAATAATAATAATAATAATAATAATAAGGACAATTCTCATTCATAATTTATATTATTCATTTATTTAATATTTTAGGAAAAAAGTAAACAAATTCTTCAACATGCTGTTATTATTATTATTATTCATAATTACAGCATATCCTGTTTTGAATTTGTTAAAGCCCAACGGTATAAGTGCATCACCATTTCCTCCCTCAATTCCGGCATGTGTAAAGTCACGGTATTCATGTTGAGTCTTTCAGTGAAAGCTGTGAAAGTCATCATGCATTTTCAAAAGCGTTCATACGGCTGTAGTGAAATATCTGTCAATACAGTCCTATTAAAATCACTGCACAAGTATGTAGTGATGAGCAGCGTGCGCTCTGGGTGGCTTTCCAGGTGGAGAGAGAGGGGCTTCATTTTGTTTAAACAAATTCTATTTCATCGCATCCAGATGTCTTTAAGCGCAGTCCGTTCTCCATGTGCACACTCCGAGATCCACAAAAAATGTATACAAACATTTATTCATAACGGCATGCCTCTTCTCAGACTGAAGAGTTGTCATGGTTCCCTTGACTCCGTTTCAGGGGTAAACTAAGTGTAATGTGGAGCAAAAACAGTGTAACGTGATTAGCCGGAGCGCGCCGCTTCTGTGACCGGGTTCCTTGTTCTCTAGCCAGGCGTCTAAGCTGGGAACGTGTGTTTGCCATGTGGCCCACAAAAGCTGGTTGGGCTCAGACCTTGAGGAGTGCCAAGACTGCTCTGACATCCCTGTTACCCCATTACCTGAAATTCTTGGACTTTCTTAGGAAAAGTGAGAAGTACAAGTAAACATATGACGTGGATGACAACAGAAGTTAATTTAAACCAGTAACCACCACAAACTCATTTTGTGTTTCTCTTTCTAGCCCTGCCTCCTCCCTGTGCTCTATTCTTATGTTAACATGGATAATAGGAATGGGCCACCCGGCGGTGAACTTTAAAACTTAAGTCCATGCTCAAGGAAAATAATCAATTTCTCGCCATCCCCTGATGAAACTTAACTCACTTCAAACTTTATGCGTGGGCCCTCTATAGCTCTACCAATACATCTGCTGACTCCTTAAAGCATATTACTTTTCACACGGTTTAAAAATAATAAACGTGCACTTAGCCGAGCTGTTTTCTCGTCCTAATGCCACACAATGGCGGGGAATAATTCAAAAGTCTTTAAGTTCAGAGTAAACACTTCATTCCTTTGTTGATTGTACAGCTATTTCGGCTTCTTTCTCTCTCTCTCTCTCTCTTTATTTCCTTCTGAGCTTGTGTTTTTACTCTAAACAATACACCCTTCCTTCACATCTGAGCAGCACACCTCACTGCCGTTTAATAGGTTAAATCCCGTAGAATGGAGAGTCATATTTTAAACCGGTGGTTTATTTTTATGAGCGGGTGTAATTAACGCAGCATGTCCTATCTCTTAGTCATTGATGCCAAGGTCTTTATTTAAACAACTTTATTGTGAAATGTTTGCATTCTCAGCATTCGCCAGGCCACACACAGATTATTATTTCATACTTCTCAGTGATGCTCTAAAACGTTTATGCTTTCCAATGGTTATTGTTTTTGATTACGGCTCTGTGGATAAATCACTCTTCGGGAGGACTGACTAGAAAACATGTTTACACAGGGCCAAGTGTGAACCTGAAGGTCTCACTCAGGCCAAATGAACGCTCACCACCTGATTTATGAAGCAAAGATTAAACTATTTATGTGCAAGCAGTCTGAGTTGTTTAATTTCTCTGCTTGAGGCCTTCGCTTTGCTATTTCAATGTTTTTTTTTTGTTGTTTTTTTTTTGGTTGCAATAGTACACACGTTAGACTGTACAATATATTTATTGCAATGGAACATGTGAATAAGCATCACGGAAGAATTGCAAAATCCTTGTTAGTTACCAGAAATGTAGTTTGATGCATTAATAAAGCTTTTTTTTTCTCTCCTCATGCACCCCTACAGTCTCTTCTTACCAAAAATGGGCTCCTTTTAACTCATATTTTATTGCATATAATAATAATAATAATAATAATAATAATAATAATTGAAGGGGGCATTATAATGGTGATTTGCTTTTAAACTAAAATATTATGAGAGAAAAAAAAAGAGAAACACTTTCTCACTTTTTAATAAGACTCATGAGCTTGTTTGTCTTAAGTTTTAACAGTTCAAGTAAAACAAAACAAAAAACAGACAAAAGACAAAAAGCTAATTTATTTATACATGAAATTCAGTTGGGACAATTAACAAAAGTAGAAGAAAAAAAAAACATCTGCACTCCTTTTATGATGGATGGATTTAAATACAGCAGAAACTGAACAAGTATGAAATATCACTAATTTGTCCAATATTTAATAACAAGTTACAACTGGTATCAAACGTGCAGGTGTATAAGAAAAGGTCTAAAAAATATTTTCAAGTATCCCATTGGAGCCTGATTAAGTACCCCCTGGGGTACACATACCCCTGGTGGGCTCTACATTGTTAAAGACAGAAATGAAATATGGCCTTGACGACATGACACCGAGCTAGATCAGATGGCAGAGCAGATGTGTTTTAACAATGCCTTCTCCTCAATGATGCGCCCTGTGCCACCACAAACATTTTAAGACTTTCATTGTTACACAGGTGCTTTCTCAGAGCGCACGAGACAACAGAGCACCAGAGGCACGCGCCACCCCGACCACAACATTCACACTTAATAAACCTCATGCTCAAGCCTCCAGGGTGATGAGGTGGGAAGGCTGAGATGGACGCGACAATCTGTGAGCTAACCACACTTCGACATATGGTAAAGGTCCACAGGCCTCCCTTAATCTGTCCGTCAAACCGGCTGCTCTGTTTCCCCACTGAAACATGAGAGCATTGCATGTACCGGCAGCAAGACCAATGCTGGCGTACGCTATTAACCGAGTATAATGATATTGTATTCTTTCACGCTTAACGTTTTTCCCTTTCCAATGAGTGTGAGATCCTGCCGGTGGGAATTACCTCAAGAGAAGCCCTGAAAACCCCAGCCCATAACCTCAAAGCATGATATCGCTTCATCGCCTTGCCCGTTCAGTGCAGCTCCAGGCTGTGCAGTGGCGTGCAGATGGGACTTCAGAGGTCTGTCATCTTTTGATTAAGAAAAGGAAATGATTTCACTTTAAAGACATTCCTCATAGCCACCATGGCCACAGCATAGACTCTCTGCTACTCTCATTCAGTCTGCATGCTGTAATTCTTTCCATTGCACTATATACTGTTAAACTTTAGGATGATTGTTACCTGTCCACCTATAGCCATCAGGAGACGGACAGTAAAAAAGCAAGCAAACCAATTCAGGTTAACACAAGAGAGCGAGCGATTCCATCCTTGCTTTTATTGTCAGGCTCTTACGACAGCGCACGGCGAATCAGCTCAGGGACCTGACCTTGGGTTAAGTGGGGCACTGTGCCATTTCTTCATGACCTCAGGCTTGTTAAGCGAAGAGATAGGGAGTCTGGGAACACGGGGGGAGGTCTCAGAGATTGAGACGCAGACATGGAGCTCATCCATAAACCCGCAGAGACAGACTGAGAAGCGTCTCGCCCGTCACATTAAAACGTCTCTCAGCAACACATCTGCACATGAACTACAAATCACGCCTGGCCAGCGCTAGAGCTGTCGGGGAACTGTAAATGTTTCAGGAGACACAGATAAAAAACTCACTGACCCATCGCTAGGGTCCCTGTGTGAGTGCGGTCGTGTTTCGAGACTTTGATTTCTCTGACTGCATATGAAAGCGCCGGCCAAGCATCTGCTGTCTGAGCTCTGATCTAATACTTACCGATGACGTCTACATCATATGAGGATTTTATCGCAGATATCAGTGGATTGGTTTACATTACGTAGTATGAAAAATAATTATTAAGACCATTAAAATATTAATGTCATATTCATCATAACCACAATATTAATCATGAAATGCCAAACGACTAAGCTCCAACACCATAGTATCACTCTTACTTTTACCTTTTTTATGCTACATTTTTGCTGATATTACAGAGGGTGGGCTAATGAAACTTCATAAAATTGTGAAATATTATTGCAATTTAAAATAAATGTTTTCTATTTTGCTACATTTTTAAAATGTAGTTTATTACTGCGATGGCAAAGCTGAATTTTCACTCCAGTCTCGCATCACATGATCCATCAGAAATCATTTTAATATGCTGATTTGGTGAGTTTGTGCTGCTTTTGTGGAAACTGTAATGTACCCAAAAACATTTCTTATTATTATCAATTTTGAAAATTGAAAGTTTTGCTGCTTAATTATTTATTTATTTATTGGCCAATTATTATTTATTTATTTATTTGTTTGTTTGTTTGTTTGTGTTTATTTATTTGTTTGTGTGTGTGTGTTTATTTATTTATTGATTTATTGATTGTGAAAAATGTGATGCATTTTTTAGAATTTTTTTATGAATATAAAGTTGAAAAGAAAATAATTGATTTGAAATAGAAATATGTTTTATATTTACTTGTATTTCTTTTATATTTATATAAAATGACATTATAAATTCTTTGCTGCCACATTTGATCAATCCTTTGCTGAATAAAAGTGTTAATTTAAGGGGAGACACTGCAGGCAAAAACACTTTTTCATGCATCTGTCAAGTTTGAGATTTTGGGCTTTTTGGTTTTTCATAAAGTGTTTTTTTTTTCAGACTAGTGGAAAGAAAACATCCAAAAGACACTGTTAAGTGTTTCTTTTATAGCACTTCATCTATTTGTGTCAATAGATTTCAATTACAATACATATTTTTAAAGGCCATTTTCTCAAAATTAGTTTTTTTCTCCTACACTGAGCCATAAATCTCCACTTCAGTAGCACTTACACACACCAAACTTTACATTTTTATTCCTGTCTATATCCTTTACAGAGGGATTTGTTCATATATAATTTGCTTGATTATATACAACATTTTATTCCCCCCAAAATTGTGAAAATATTGTGTTTTCTGTCCATTCTAAGCATTTTCTAAATTATAGAGAGACAAAAATGAGATACCCAAAATTCCCTCTGTAAAAACATTTGACTCTAATATGTCAAAAAAAATTTAACAAGAATTTTGAAACTGACATCATCCAGTGTTTACATTTTTGTACTAGAAATGTATGCAATTAGCACATATTTCAATAAATAATGAATCATTTGCATATTTAAACCTAACATTTTAGAAAGCTTGTAATATAAAAAAATGTTTGCAATTATCAATGTAATCAATCAGCTGGGTAAGGCGATAACTATTAGTTATTTTTTTACCCTATTCACCTGCAGTGTCTCGCCTTAATAAAAGTATAACTTTTCACTTTATTTTATTTAATTTTATTTTCCGTAATACAACTGGAGAGACAAAAAAGAAACTGGGGAACAGGAAATGTCACAAGCCGAATTCAAAACTCATGCTGCCTGCGTGCACACTTCAGTTCAATGTACATATGCCAATTGCTAGGCCAACTGGCATCTCTCTACTCTTTTACCTCACACTCCCTCTATTATCTAAGGGATCGAGCCATGCAGGTGTCAGAGCTGAAGCTGAGACCACCGGCATGATAGTCCCTCACCTCGGTCCAGGAGAAACAGATCGAAGTGCTTACCTGCCTGCTGCCGACTAGGCACTTTACACACCAGAACAACATACTGAAACCAGAACCACCTCAACAAGAAAACTCAGTGGTGTTGAGTTCACACACTAATTGTTGTTTGTCTAATGACACATAGCAAAGTGTTAGCTGGTGAAAATATATGTTTGAGGCACATGTCCAGGTCACACTAACAGACAGACCAGCGTTTCTTTGAGTCAATTTCTCGTGTGCCCTATCGATTGCACCTGGACCCAACATATTATTCAAACATTCTCAATATTTAATCACCAGCCCAGACCCCACCTTCCGTACACTCCCAAACAAACTGTCCAAAACAGAAGGGTTTCATAAGCACTCTCCCTTGCATAAACACACACAGGTGTACACTTGTGAGAAACACTCCCTCAAACTTCTCGCATTCTCATCTTTCTTCTGTTGAGCGATCCACAACACACACACACACACACACACACACGGTTTATGAGAGCAGGCCATCTAAGAATCATATAACATGCCGCACACACATGAAACTAATTAAACATTATCGCACTTCCTGTGACAAAACATTCATTAAAACTGCACACACACACACTCTCGCAAACACACACGAGCGAGTACGCACTTCACATGCCCACCCAACCCACGACAGTTCTGTTTGACCTTGCGCTGCCATATTCATTACATCATTAAGTTACCTCTTCATTAACTTTTCATTATTTATGGGGGCTTTTGGGGAGGGGGACCTTTATCAAATACTATCTTTTGTTGAGCTCACAATGTGGAGGCAGACCCCCTCGAGAAATCGTCTGCCATGCCTCACTGCCAACAGGAGTATCAGCCTTGAACTCTGTCATTTCAGAGCTTAAATCCAGCTCCCCAGACCAGGGACAAACACAAACGCGCAACACAGACGGAAAAGCGTCGCGCAGAAGTATTCCCTGTAAGATTACAGGCACAAACAAAGGCCAAAACGAACTGTGTAACTTCTTTAATAAGCCGCGAGACTCTGGAATTAAAGATGGGTTTGGTTTGTTTGTTTTCAAATTGCAACAATGTTTCGCTTTTGCTGCTGTATTTCGGTTCCATTGTGTTGCCGATGTTTTGGAAAAAGAAATCAATAGACAATGCCATTTGAGTCATGCAAACATCATTGACTACAGATAAACATATTTGTGTTCCCTACCCTTACACGAGCACCATTCTGTTCCCAAGGCGTATCGCGCTAGCTGTCATTAGCGAACCATCGGCCCCTCCACCGCCGCAGATTGCCTTTTTAAAAAAGTCTGGCTGCCGACCATTTCACATCGTTGGCCAATTATAAATGGCAAATCACAATCAAGCCGATTTTTCCCTTCCCCCCAGAAACACTCTACTCTGGCCTGGCTCCATGGCTGCTCTTGAATAATAGGGTGATAGCCCTTTGTGTGACAGCCTGCGCGGGCGTCGGGTATTTTACACATTCATGTGACGGATCCTGGGCTCAAACGGGCCCGCTCTTCAAACGCTGCGTCGCCTCAGCCAAGTCTCTAGCCTTTCGCCGAACACACATCCAAACGCTAATAAATGGCTTCCTTCCCCAACCTACCCCTATCGGTCGGTATTAATCTGCGCACATGAGACAGGTGACAGCAATAAATGCTGCGAAAGTCTGTGAAGCCCCCTGAAAAAAGGAATAAGAAAGATGATTTCAGATCAATGCTGAAGAGGGATCGGAGACAGTGGAGGAAGCTATTAAAGTGTATTAGGGCCGAGCATTAGGCTTTGACTGATAGGGCCCTCGCTGACTTCCAGTATCGCGGCTGTACAGTGCAGAGCCGAGCGCGTGTGTGGGTGTGCGTGCTGTGAGCTCTCTCTCCATCCACACTCCATCCCATGATCATTCGCCAATTACGGAGAGCTAATGCATCCAGAGCCTAGAATCCCACCCCAAAAACGAGGGGGGAAACTCTCCAGAGATCCGCTAATAATATAACTTAAAACATGCTGAGAGAGAGCATTATGCGCAAAATGGAAATCAAAAAAGAAAAACAGTGTAATTTAAACTGGGGCAAGGCTGGAATGGGTTTAACTTACAAATGGTAAATTCTCTATCTTTTTTATCTCTCTGTCACTCACTCACTCAGCCTCTCAGTAACACTAGCACCATGAACCAACACATTAGCCGTAGAGGGGGTCTGAAGTCTGCAATAGGAGTCCAGCTGTTGGCTGTGAAAGAGCTGAGGAGCAGGTTGGGATGAAGCAGCTGTGAGAGCCACAGATTGAGAAGCTCACATACAGCCATTAAACGCTGTAATGTCATTTAAAGTGTTAGTTCACACAAAAATGAAAATTCTGTCATTAATTACTCACCCTCATGTCGTTCTAAACCCGTAAAACCTCCATTCATCTTTGGAACACAAATTAAGATATTTTTGATGAATTCTGAGAGCTCTCTGACCCTCCCATAGACAGCAATGTAATTACCACGATCAAGGTCCAGAAATGTAGCAAGGAGATCGGTAAAATAATCCATGTGACATCAGGGGTTCAACCGTAATTTTACGAAGCTACGAGAATACTTTTTGTACGCAAAGAAAACAAAAATAACGAGAATACTTTTTTGTATGCGAAGAAAACAAAAATAACAACTTTATTCAACAATTAATCTCCTCTGCGTCACCCTGGTGCCATTTTGGAGAATATCCACTGAACGTAAACAGCGTATGCTATTCTGTGTCAGCTGCGTCACGCGTTTCCGTGCATACAAAAAGTATTCTCGTAGCTTCGTAAAATTACGGTTGAACCCCTGATGCTGGGGATATCCTGACTTTTTTCTTCCTTTTAGGTGTTATAGCTTTAAGTCTCTCTCTGAATAGTGTATTCATAACTAGATCGCTTTAAATAACATTTTACAAACTAAACATCCTTATATTTTAATTTCCCCACAATAATTATTGGTGGTAATGGTGTTTTGTTTGTGAACTAATATGTGAACATTTAGTTCTCTATGGCTGTAACATTCATCCAGAAAACACCAGCAAGTGAACAAATATTTTTAGTTATCAAATTCAAAAGATTTTATTCACTGGGATTAATCAAATTCTACACCATTAATTGCGCACTAATGGTCAAATTCTTCACAAATCTACACAAATGAAATATTTTGTAATTCACTCGATTCGGAATTCCACGCGGCAACAAATTTCACCTAATGCGGATTTCGCAAAGAGTTCAAGCTGGTCGAGCAAAATTGCCACACTGACCAACAGAAAACAACTTGATTTGAAAATAACTGTCACATGAACTGCTTAATCATACTATTGACAACGGACCTTTTTGCCAGCAAAATCTCACAGAATACTTTGCTAATGTGACTGCACCTTAATACTTTATACATGTAATAAACATTAAGGTAATTTTACACATCAAAATCATTGAGTCTGATTGGTGCACACAGGATTCTGACAGTAACCTGCTTTACTCATTTGCACAGGACAAAGCTCTATTCTCCCCACCCACTAAAAAAAACAGCCCACATAATGATAAATAAAGGCATACTAAAAGCTAAACTAGTATCATATTCAAACTCAGAATACAAAAGTGAGAGAATACAAAAATCATACCTGAACAAATGTTTACTTTTTTGAACAGCTTCTGTCCTCAAAATAAAAACAATTAGACTGAGAAACAGTCAAGTCCAGCATAATTGAACTGTTGATCTGTTAATTATAAGCAGTTAATTAGAGTGACAAGCCACTGTTTATAATATCTACCCTACTATCAGAAATGAATAGTGCAGAACTTCTAAAGGGTCAAGAATAATGGATTGAAAAGAGTCAATCTCTCACTAACACACTCAGACAAAAGCCCTTCTTGCTCTGCTTGACGTTATGCCCTAAGACTATGTTTTCCGAGCAGCTGGGTTGCTGAGAAGAGGTGTGTTGATATATTCTAATCAGTTCTTTAGCCTGTCTGATCCAATGGTTTGTGTGCCTATTTGTCGTTTTATCATCAAATTGCTCAGTAGAACAGAATGTTACTGTCCTCCCTCAGAATGCCTGTGCCCCTCGCTCCGATTTTTCCTCAGCAGGCTGAATAATTATCTGTTGTTATGATTTTTCTTCCTCTCACCATCATTCTTAGTTTCTTTAATCGGTATGAGTTTCTGAATTTTTGTGGTGCTGTAGCTTTAGGACATTAAATCAAGTGTTAAATCCAAATAAGCAGGTGCAAATGACAAGCAGAGAATGTAAAGCATGTGTGTGCGTGCGTGTGTGTCAACCGCAAACCGTCCCACGGTACGCCTTCTCTCTTCACTTCATCTACAGCATTATAAAGTCACATGAGGATTACTCATCTGCTTCTCCTTTTCCATCTACCTCTCTCCTCCTCTCCTTCTCCATGTCTGCAGAGTGCTCAGTCATATTCCGAGACATAATCCAAGTGAATATTGGAGAGTGGTGGCGGAGTTCAGATTGGATCTGTGTAGCGCTGACAGACTACATCATCCGGGAGGGCCTCTAAGCCCCAGTGAAATAGCTGTGTCTGCCGCACAATATTACTGTCATGCTCCTCAATGTGTCCCCCCCCTCCCTTACAAGCAGACGCTCTGAGATTCCACACAAACATCCAGACCCACGGACTGTGTGAATGTACAATATTTATATATATTGAGACACGTATACTGAATATCCATTTATATAACGGAGATTGGAGAAAAAAAAACTGAGCTCAACATAAGCATGTTCCTGCAACTATGGACACTTTTCGAACATATTTAGACTTACCAAAAAAAAAATATAAAAAATCCAACACTAGACAGACTTACACAGTGAATTCTGCCATTTTTATGTATTTATTAGCTGGCATTTTATGTATCTTAAATACACACAAATAAATAATATCACTTTTTTCATCATTTGAGAGGTTACATTTTCGTAAGAAGTGACAGACAATACAAATATTCTGTTATATAATTCTAGTGATATTTTCTTAACAAATTGTGTGTACTGTATGTGTCATGTTTAATCTCAAGCATGCTCTTCACTGACTGTAAAGAAAAAAAAAGGTTGTGATGGAAATGATACCAAAACAGCTATAGTTGTAATGATATATATAAATCATTCTGAAACTAACTATTCAAATAGAGTGTATATATATATATATATATATATACACACATTTTTATTTTATATAAATATAAATGTTTTTAACATTTTATATTTTTGTTAGATTTTCATACTTTAAATTAAAATGAAGAAAGTCTGGATCTGGGGCAAGAGTACAACAAAATAATGTAAATACAAAAGGCAAAACTATGCAAAAACATGAAGAGAAACAAAAAGACAAGAAAAAAAAGTAACAGTAAGTCTGCATAGTTCTCTTTGAAATGACATTCTAATTGAAAGTGTATAGTTTGTGAAGAAACAAATGTTTGGTTATATAAACACAACCTTTAGTACTGTCTCTGGGATCGTCTCTGGGATATGATGGGGTAAGAAAACCACATTGTGTTAAGACCAATAAAAGCTCTGTGTCTGTTACCCGAGTTACAAATGTTCTCTTGGTTTACGGAGTTTCCATTTCCTCTTTGAGTCAGTTTGATCAGTTAATAACATTAGATCACTTCAACTCTCCAGCGCCTGTTCCCCCACTTTGAATCCCCTCAAGGTGGAACTATTGAAATGATACGGAGTCACTTTGAAGGGAGGCGGTTTGCTGGAGTGTGTGTTACTCCAATGTACATGATACTCATGAGCGAGTGCTGAATATGTATGCATGAGGATAAATTATGTCCTATCGCATTAGTATAGAGAAGAGGGACAAGAGAGGAGAGAGAGATAGATGGAGGAAAAGAATAAAGCAGAAGGAAAGAGGGAGGGGGACTGTAGGGAGTGTGGCGGAGGCTCTTGGGAAAGGGGACAGTGTGTCATATGAGCTTCAGAGTGAGAGCCTTTATCAAGCGAGGCATGAGCTGCAGTTGAGACTGTCCCGCGCAAATATGGCAACCACCTGCTCACCATTGCTCTGCGTCTGCAAATTATTAATTTGGAGTTTGGGGTAATTGTAACAAAAATACAAAATCTGGTCACGTCACATTCATTTCTCTCGGCCCGGCGGCGTTTAATTTGAAACAGGTCTTTTCGGGGATGCTCATTTTTTTCTGGAGGGATTGCGGCAGGTTATTTGCCCGGGAGAGACAGCTGACAAGCGCTTATATCCTGTCCGGGTCGCCTCATACCACTCCGGCTTCACATTCCACACATCGCAGATAAATGCGGACGGCTGTGCCAATGTTGCAGCTGCGTGCAAATCACGAACCTTTAAAGGGTTAGTTCACCCAAAAATGAAAATTAGCCCATAAATTACTCACCCTCAAGTCATCCTAGGTGTATATGACTTTCTTCTTTCAGACGAATCCAGTCGGAGTTATATAAAAAATTGTCTTTGATCTTTCAAGCTGTTTCATGGCACTCAGCGGGTGTTGCATGCATCAGTCCAAAAGCACTTAATTAAAATGCGCCCATCCATAAAAAAAAAAGTGTCTCACATGGCTCCGGGGGGTGAACAAAGGCCTTCTGTAGCGAATCGATGAGTTTTTGTAAGAGAAATATCCATATTCAAAACGTGATAATCACTTTAATATAGCTTGCGCTCAATGTTGTACACTAGAAGCAATTCCGGGGGAATGACGTATGAGGTCATCTTTGCGCATGCGCCGCTCAGAAGTGATGCACGCGGAAGCGCAGGTTCATTTTTGGGTGAACTAACCCTTTAAGGACGTACTTTAAGGAAGCAACTGGCCTATCGAACAGTTGTCCGCATCTGTGTGTGTGTGTGTTTGTATATCAGTGTGCGATAGTGTCTCTATATGATTGAAGGTGTTGATGCGATGCTGTGTGTGCGTATGCATTGGGAAAACCAACTGAATATTTCATCATGCATGAGCGTGTGCGCGTGTGATTGAGTGTGTGCATATCTCCTGATTGAGATTGGTTTGACTGGCTGGGAGGGAACAGATGTCAGCATGTGTCGACTGCCAGCAAGACTGAACAAAGCCAATCGCATCGTCTCCCTGTCCAAGAGCACTAAAACAAGGGACCTGCAAAACCATGGCCTGATATTAGCTGTCAACAAAACATACAACAGCACACATGTGTGCTCACACATAAAAAAATAAAAAAAACTAGCATCTAAACTTTTCCATTTGCCCAGAATGGATTTGGAAATGCAATCAATTGGCATTGTTCGCGAGACCAAGCTCACAGCGCGCAGAATTTGTTACCGTTACCCATGTTGTTATTTACTAGGTAGTACTCCTGTGTGACCGCATGATTAATTAACATAGAACCACGAATTGCGTTAAGACCCAAACTGGTAATTTATAGCCCTATCTCATACACACATGGTCAAAACAAAGCATTTAAATGGTTATGGAAAATATGAGTCATTCAATGAGGCATGTTCATCAGATATATGAGACAGAAGTTATGAGAGGACTCCGCAAGGACAACATTCTGCTCACTGATGCAAACGGTTAATATTAACACACGTGCAAATACCGTAATTATGTGCTATTTTTGTGGAGATGCAAAATATTACATGATCGATTTTCATAAAACTTTGAGAGGTATTAAGAAAATGTCAGTGAAACGTTTCAAATCGGGTGAGCGCGGAAAGGAAAACTGAATGACTCTTGTTAGGTACTAATGTGTGTTGACAGCTTATGTGGTATTTTTATTCTTTCAGGTAAAGCTCTTAATGACAGCTCTTACAAGGTTGTGCGAGTTTCTTCTTGGTCAGGTTTTTGAATGGCTCTCATTGTATCGATAATGACACCTCTTCTTCTGCATCAGAAGACATGCACACATAAATATACCCACACTGCGAGAGGAAGAGAGCGAAAGAGAGCTTCTGATGGAAAAAAAAATAAATAAATAAAATGACTGTAAATACCGGCTTAGTTTAAGGGAAGACGGTTTTCGTCTCTTAGATTTCAGAGTTACTGCTTCACGAGGTCGTGTGAGTAACATTTGGAAGGATGCATTACGGAACTATTAGCTTGACATCCAACACCAGAGACACATGCAGGGGCAAGGAGGTGATGGAGAGAAAGAAGAGATCAGAGAGAAAAAGAGAGAGAAAGTGAGGGTGTGATGCACCATGACAAGAAAGCATCATGGGACTTGTGTGCATGGAAGTGTGCACGACAATATGTCATGCCTCTCCTCTCTCCTTATCTTCATCACCTTTAATTATTTATTTTTGATCAATCAGCCTGTCTTGTCGCTGAGAGGACAGCAGAGGTTAACTGGTAAAGTAGGTTTCCCAGGTGCACACATTGGGATTGGACGAATTAAAGGAAGCCCCTGTTAGAGGGGCTGTTGTATCGACTGTTGTGCATCCAATCGAGCATGTTCGTAATGACATGCTGGAAGAAGTGCTGGAAGAACTGGAACATGAAAAAATGAGAGACAGAGGAGGAGACATAAGAAAGAAAAAGAAAAGCATACCAGATGCCTTGGATGACAGATTGCTGGAGTGCAACCCCATCAATGGCGTTTCTCTTTCTAAGACTGCTTGTAAGAGGATGGGTGACTGTTTGCAGGGGTGGGAAATATTTTGGTCGAGACCACAGGCGATGGATTTAGGGTTTTACGGAGTTCCCAAAGCGGCCTGTCCATTGTGGCAGACATGAACGCGGCCCAGTCACATACATGTGTTCCAACTCTGTTGACCTCTTAACTTCACCGCATTGTAAACCGCACTCCATCTCCCTTAAGACTTTTACAGCCTGCTAGGGGTGCATAATCCTGGGGTTAAAGAGCAATTTGTAACTAATTAGCCATTTGACTGCCAGTGCTGGTTGCCGAACAGGAAGAATTAAGTGGACTGAGGTAGGACGGTGGTGACGGGGAAAAGGCAGCAGGTAGAAAGAACCGGGACGTGGGGTTTGATTTGGGTCTAGATTATTTTTAACCACAGAACCTGGTTACAAAGGCATCGGCTGTCGTTTATGGGCCTCCTGGTGTGGTCCCTCAGTAATGACTGCCAGACCTGGGGCATACAAGCTTTTTAGTGTTCACCAGTGTCTGAAGCATTCAGTACGTTTACAGGCACAGTTATAATGGAGCTACAGTAGGTTTTGTGTAGTCAAGCTACAGTCTTCAGTCAGTCCGTGGATGCATGACACACTTCAAATGCGAATATATGAAGGATTCAATACGAGCCAAGGCCATTTGTAGTTGAATGCTGGATGAAGCTAAGCTACAAATCACAAAATCTAGGTCTGTTAGTCAGACTTCACGATAACCTGACTATTGAATAATAATCGCACAGAAATCGAACCTTGTAATTCTTAATCAAAATATCGAAATTTGACTTCTCTCTGGTAGACGTGCCGGTATTCTGTAATGCGATATATCACGATAATGAATATGCACGGTATTGTTTTCGTGGGCACTTCAAAATACCGAGAATAATTATTTATTACAAATTATTCAGAATTTTGAATGCATTTTAAGAATACTTTTCCCATCAACTGGTCACAATGCACAACATTGCTCTATGCTGCGTCAAAGACACATGCACACTGTTTCTGAAAGGTGTTTAAATGCCAGTGCTGGCATTTAAACCATTTAAATTGCTAAAGTGTGGCATAATAAAATGATTTAAACAGGCATTTAGATTTGTGTATTCGCTATGGTGTTCATCACAGTGCCAAATACTTAAATATTTAGACTTAATAGGCTATTTATTTTCAAACTTTTTTAACCCTGTAAACAAAGCAGCTGCACTACTTTCTGTTTCTGAAAGGTGTTTAAATGATTTAAATAGCCATTTAGATTTTTGTATTTGCAGTGGTGTTCATCACAGCGCCAAATACTTAACTATTTAGACTTAATAGGCCATTTATTTTCATACTTTTTTACATTTTAATCTGGACTACAACATGCCCTAGATATTGTTTGAAAGTGTTTTGATTCTTTATTGTTCGGTCACACTTTACATTAGGGCTTCATTAGTTGACATTAGTTAATTCATTAGTTAACATAATCTGCCAATGAAAAATTCTTCTAAACATTCATTAATCTTAGGTAATTCCAATATTTAACAATACATTGTTAAAATCAAAGTTGCAACTGTGTTATTTAATAAGCTAACATGAACTAAGAATTGTATTTTTTAAACAAAGATTAAAGGTGCAATATGTAAGATTTTTTTTATTAAAATATCCAAAAACCACTAGAACAGTGCTTTCAAACGTATCTAGTATGATAAAACAGCACTGCTTTACTCCACATACGCATGACCGGAAGGAGCGGAAACGCTAAAGTGTGGCATAATAAAAGCTCCGCTGCTTTCGAGCCGTGTGTCACTCTCGTCTCTCATTAGCAATTGCTTCAGCGGCCTCGTTTCACTTCGACGGCTTTCTGCCTCACTCTGCTTCATACTACGGTGTTAATAAATCTTTAATACATTAGCTCATCCATGAACATGACTTCTGCCTGAGTCCCGTTGGATTGCGTCGGCTGTGGGGATGAAGACGACAACTCCCATGATTCCACACTCAGTCCCGGCGTCATTAAACTACGCCTTTGTTTGTTTTGAATATGTGCCCTCTAGCTGTGAAAATTACATATTGCACCTTTAATAACTTCTGTAGCAAATGCAGCTATTGCTCATTGTGAATGTTAATGCATGAACTAAGGTTAACTAATGAGATCTTATTGTAAAGTGAAACCTATTGGTCTTTATAATTCTTTTGCACTTTAATCTGTGTAAAAATTTTAACTTTATAAATGTTTTGTGTATTGCTTTATTGTATTTAAATGTTCAGTTATTTTTGTTATAAGAAAAAAGTTATTAAACCTGTTATACTGTATTATGACAACACTTTTTTGCAACTAAATGTCAATATCATGATAATACCGTAAACCGTGATAAAAGCATTATCAATTAATTGCAACTTGAAAATTTGATACCGGCATATCCCTATTTTTTTTTATTACAAATTTTTTATTATTGTATTACAGACTTTTTTAGTCATGTAGTCCACTTAAACCCACCCCTTTCTTACAATCAGCTTCATTTTCACTTGGATGTACATTCCAAATCAGAAGAAAAGAACTGTCGCAACTTCTTGTTACATTGCAACTTTAACATGCACATAAAAAAAAAATAGAAACAGAATGAGCGGGACAAAGAACAGATAAAGAAGCCTCTTTGCAGCTCATTTGCATGAACACATGATCTGCTCAAATGTACGATTGGACTAAAATATTTACATGACATTATAAAAAGACAAATTATTTTTCAGTACAAACTAAATCATACTTTTAAAATGCATGTAAATGTACCAACTGAAGAAAAAAAAGAGAGTTTGATAGAGAAAGAGGGACAGATAAAGAGGAGACAACCTATGACAAATGGAGAATTTAGTGAGGAAGAGGAAGAATGGGTAAAAGATATATAGGGAAAGCGAGGCATGACGGAAAAAGACATTTGTGTGGAATGAAAAAACAAAGACATGAAGAAAAAGGGAAATGAGGTATTGTTAGGCAAAAGAGAGAGAGATGAATATACACTCTTAAAAATAAAGGTGCTTAAAAGGTTCTTCACAGCGATGCCATAGAAGAACCATTTTTGTTTCCACAAAGCAGTGTTAATTTCGTCAACGAAGACGATGACAAAAAATATTTGTTAACAAACTTTTTTTCTGTGACTAAGGCGAGACGTTTAAGAGCTAAAACTAATATCTGATGATAAAAACTATGACAAAATTTATGCCACGTCTTCGTTAACAAGACGAGACGGGACTATAATGTTATTTGAGGACTACCGGACATTCAAAATACATCCTATAGGCTACTGTCTTGTCCTTCAAAATGTGCGTCCCTTTCATTGGATTGCAATCGGATAAGGGGAGTTTGCATAACTAGTCTCAGTATGGCAGCCGCAGTGGATGGATAGGCTACCAAAACGCGAACTAGCGATCTGAAACAATGGCCTCAGCACCCGAAGGGGTAGGGATAAGGTGACCAGACGTCCCGTTTTTCCCGGGAGTCACAATTCTTTGCCGATTAACTTAAAGTTAGTGAAGGCGGGGTGCTCTCACTCGCGCACGCTCCACTTTCTCAGTTCTCATATACAGCGCGCGATCCGTTCTCAGTGCTCAAATACACACGCAGCAGTCCAAATGTCTGTCATGTAGAGTATCTCAGGTAAATACAGTCGGTTATGGATTAAGTGAACGTAAATAGGTGGGTGAAAACTGAACGTGTGTCAGTATTACATGCATGCCTGCCATCTTAAAGGGACAGCATTCCTAATTAAGTACCTATCCATGTCATTAATGTTAACCAACAAAATATGTTAAATAAACATGTTAAGTAAACCTACTGTATCTGAAAATTTTGTTTAATTTGTATCGCTTTCGTATTTGTCTTATTCTGCTTCTTTTTCAAAAATTATAAATTATATATTATACAGTATATGAACAACTATAATTTGTATTTTTGTATTGAACACTACTGTTAAAGGGATAGTTCACCCAAAAATGAAAATTGTCATCATTTATTCAAGTTTTTCCACATTCAATCCTTGATTCAAATTTCTCATAAGCTTAATTGATTTGGTCTAAAGAGAGAAGAATTAATGACTATTTTTGTTTGAAGACTACATATAAAATAGCTACCAAAATAAATGTTATGACTAAAAGACTAAAAGTAATGACTAAAAGTTGACAAAAATGCAATGACTTTTCGTCGACTAAAACCAGACTAATTCTTTCGCCACAAAGAACCTTTAGTGAAACAGAAAGGTTCTCCAGATAATAAAGGATCTTTATGGAACCATTTAGACAAAAAGGTTCTTTATGGCATCGTGAAGCACCTTTATGTTTAAGAGTGTAGATGGAAGGAGAAGGGAGAGAGAAGCGCAGAGCTGGCCTTGTTGGGGTTGGGCCCCTGCCCCTCATCCATCAACGTATCTGCGGAGGGATCAGGGCCGTGCAATGAGCCGTGGGCACCCTTACACATGTTGACACTCCTCAAAATAAGATCCATTTACCTCCAGCCTGCCGTTCCAGCTGCAAGCACACCCCTCACTGGAGGTTAAGACACCCCCTTCCACCACCAATCCCCACCACATGTCTCAGATGGTCTTCGCTGCCAGGTTATCTATGTTAGGTGAGATAACGAAAACTGAGGGAAAGTGTGAGGCACAAAAACTGTTACTCTAATAATCTGCAGATGGCCCGAGTGCACTGTTCCCCTACGTAAGATTGTGATAAAGGTCTCTGTGAGTTCTCAATACTGCAGTTTCTGGTTTGAGCTACTTTCCAGAAAGAGAGGAATACCGTGATTCCATCTACGCGGGCACTTCGGCCCTATCTGCTCGAAATATAATGAGAGCAGAATTAGCTCTGGACTGTTTCGTTTTGCGTTCATATTCAGGGCTGATTACTTTCATTATCATAGATCTATCAGCCTTTTATTTTTCCTCATCAGGTTGCAAAATTAGGTCTTCTTGTCCACTGTCCAGCCACTTTCACACCACCCTAAATGACTAATGATGCATTTAACTGGAGAATTAGCAGCAGAGTGGAGAGAGAGAAAGAGAGGGAGATGGCAAGAGAGAGAGGCATGTATTAACGCAACGTCATACCTCCATGAAAATGGAGTGCCTAAGGAAAACAAAAGAACAAATCAGAGAGAGAGAGAGAGAGTTGTTGGGCGAAAGGGAATGCGTCAGATAATGAGACATTTCTTTTACCCACCAGCCCTGTGTGTGTGTGTGTGTGTGTGTGTGTGTGTGTGTGTG
>NW_015627250.1:21242-40317 GCF_001515625.1 Sinocyclocheilus rhinocerous
GCTCATTCAGCTGACAGTAATTAAATAGCAAGTATTCCTTTTCACTGCCCTTTTGCCTCTCTCCCAGCTAAGAAAGTATAATGTAACAGAACATATTGTGCCCTTCTCTGTATTCTTTTTTTTCTCTCTCTCTCTTGCTTTCTTACTACTTCTTTCTCCGCCTCCCAGCTTTCTGTCTCCTGCTTAACCTCAGCCAGATTTAATCAAATGAAGAATTGGAGTTTGATTGTTCATTTGATCTCTTGATTTGTGACGGTATATTGTAGATTGTAAATAGTTGCACAGGTGCATGCAACATTCAGATTTATTTGTCATCTCACCTCGTTTAGACTGTGTCAACGTAAATACAGATGCATGCACGCTCGCTCGCTCTCTCAGGAAGATGGGTGGCAGAGTGAAACCTCAGCCCTGCTGTAAGATCAGGTAGGCCCTTTGCAGACAGACCACTGAAAGATGATGAAAGAGGGGAAATGAACGTACGGCGGAGAGTGGGCTGCCAGGAACAAAGCAGGTGTCCATATTAATGCTCGGCGCACTCTTGAAAGCCCTGCCGATGAGGCGGGTGCAAAGAGCAGAGTCAGGGAAAAGAAAGTTTTACCCCCCAATTAGATGAACGAGAAGTCACTGGGTTGTAAACTTTCAGTCAGAGTGAATCATCGCAAAAGAAAACTCCTCTTTTAGGTTCTTCCAAACAATGACACTCATAGCCGCTTATGTTCTTTAACATTTCACGTATGATGTGTTTTTGGTGAAACTTTGAGGGGGTGACAGGGGTGGGGAGAGGAACAACACACAGGCTGTGTGGCGCGGGCTATATCGGACTTGAGTTCAAAGACTAAGAGTCAAACATCTCCACTACAGCACTGAGTGATGCAAATGATGCGTTTAGCACAAGGCATAACATGTTCCCATTTGGAAAGACTGGAGATTATATAAATAGCCAAGCATGAGTCAGACAGCCAGACCGGCTGAGAATAGGGACCCTATTCTGAAAACAGGATTTTGTTTTCATTAAACAACAGCACATAAAAAAATTTAAAAAAAAACTTTGAGTCAGAAACAGGGTGATAAGATGAAGGGAAAATGAACCAAAAACTACTATGGATCAATTACTGCATGTCAGGAGTGGTTTAATTGAATTCTCGTCTACAGCTGCCACACTTTTGGCTGGTTGTAGGTGCGCCCGTTCGCATTCGTCTAGTCGCGTTGCCTTCAACCGCATTCACAGACGCATTCAAAGGTCTGCACAAAACAAGACAAAGAGTCAGGCCAACAACAAAAACATTGGAAACGTACAAAAAAGACGAAGGAAATAAAAGTGCGCTGCAAACACCAGATCAAGTCTCAGTGTTCAAATGGGGATTAAGCTAAATCTTTGAGTAAACCCAAAAGTTACCGGTGAAGGAGGAGGAGAAGAAGGGAGGGCCGGGAACCACAACAATTCACTTTTGCAGCAGCCTGAGGAACTTTGATGCTACATGTGTACGAAGAAGGAGACAAAACAATGTAAAAAATGGCGTGAGATTTCCTCCACGGCGCGTTTACACGCACCTTCGTTCTGTTAATTCAATTACAGATACTCCTGTGTTTCCTGCTTGTCTTCCCTTTCCGTCTTTTTTACAGTGTGGTATTACAGCGCAGCCTCACATTTCTGTAAAGCCCTCATAAATCTAGAGGATGGAGGTGAAGAGGAGAGAGAAAATCATCACATTATTTCTCCTTCTCCTTTTCAGATTCGCTCTCCGAGTGCTTTGTCGATGACCGCTGTTTCTTCACACTACTGCTATCTTTAAGCCCCCACTGATTTTAAGCTTCCATGTAGAAACCAGTCTCCATTGAGGAGAAGTCCTTTGTAAACTTAAATACACCCCAATGTGTCCCTCAACAAAAGCTTCTCCAATTCCTTTCTGTCTGGCCTTAAGTTTAGGTGGTCTGTGGGTGGTAGATTTTTTCCTATCTCTCTCATTCTTTCTCTCTCTCTTTTTTTTAATCAAGCATTAGCACTGCTCCCCATTCAGCGCCACAGCGACTATAAAAATTCATCAGGATTAAAATGACCTCACAAGCAAAATTAAAGTTCCTATAGTACTCAATGGGGGCTGTATCTTTTTTAACATGTCCTCAGGGCCTTGGGAACAGAATTGTTTCCTGACAAAGTGCTCTCGCATTGACAATGGGCACCTTTCAGGCCTTCTACACCGACTGCCTTTAGAGAGCAGGAGAGGGACTTATTTCACATATCAATCAAAGAGAGGATGAAAAAATGGAGCGAGATGGAGCGAGAGTGAGAGAAAGACCCTCATCTAGTGCAAGTGGTGCTTCAAAATGTGAACAGATCAAAATAGGGTACATGCTGCTTTTATGGGGGTCATTGACGGATGTTTAGAGGTGGACGGAGGGTGAGAGCGAGATTCCTGTGAGAAGGGAATCGTAGAAAGACTACATATCTGATACCCAACCAAGTATGTGTGTGTGTGTGTGAGTGCTCGAAAGTGTACTGTATCAAACCACAGAGGTTTTACTTTAAATACATTCTCAAAAAAGCACAACCATCTTAAGAGTACAGTGGCACACATACACGCTCCTATTACACCGGCCTACCCATATAAAGACCCCAGCGTCTGCGCCGTGTGCCACCCACAGCGTCCTCCGTGTGGCTGTGTCACTAATCACGCTGGAAATGAATTGGGTGCCAGCAGTGGTAATTCCACATCGTATTTGAGCACCTCAGCCCAGATCTGAGGGACACATATAAATATAGTATTCCTGGACAGGTGGATTAATGAGGCTCCTTAAAGGCCTTCTTTATAGGTCAGTGCCTGCACCGCACAGCCACGACAGCCTAATCCCCAAAAAATTGTCTCATCTAACACTCAATTCATTAAAGCACAGAAAGCGATGGAGAGGGAGAGAGAGCGAGCGCAAGTGGGAAAGATGGAAAGGGCTAAGGAAAATATCTGAAGGGTATATACATGAGAGGACTTGGAAGCAATGGTTTACTCGTAATTCAAAGCGCTCTGATTTGAGAGCACCTACACAAGTAGTTGGTAATACAAAGTGTAGGTGTTCTTTGCTACAAAGTATTCAGTTTCAATGACATTTGCAATGCCTTCTTTACATTTAATAATATAGAGTGTGTTTACTTTTCATGCATAGTCCATGGCTGAAAAGAAACAGAAACAATTTAGCCTGTGTCATCAGTTCAGTTGATGTGGTTTTAGAATTGGGGCAGGGCTTTTTTGGACAGAGCTTTGATAGGATATCATATTAAACCTGATTAGATCATAGTAATAGCTTTAGGGCTCTTATGATAGATGCTAGCCTTAGGACCTGACTGTTTTCTTAATATTTCTTCTTGTGTGCAGAGCTTGAATTAATCTTTTTCTTATGTGGGTACAAACAGCTGAGCACGGCAAACTCTCTTTACACCTGAGAAGTCGAGGCTGGAGTGTAGAAATGTGTGTGTGTGTGTGTGTGAGTACAATACACATATGCAAAAACATTTCCATATACACTTATGTTTATGTTATTAGTAGTGATTATATATACGCACTGTACATGTTATATTAGTTTTGTATATTTTATATTTCACACTTATACTTAACGTAGATGTTATATATAATATATATGTATGTATGTATGTATGTATGTATATATGTATATATATTCAAAATCTGTTCTAAATCAATATACTTTAGACCAATATCACTAGTTATTTATGTTGTAAAGAACCTTCTTTCTTGTGTATTTCTGTGTGCTAACATACCAGATCCCAGCTTCCAAGCTCAGCCTGATTGTGAGCGTATTACTGCTGGGTCATTCTGTCCTTTCAGATCCTGTCACCCAAGTCCCAACCCTGGTCTCAGTGTCCCCTCTGACTTCACCCACTATCATTCCACTCTAATTTTTTATAAATAAAACACAGTGTTCATCATAGGTGTACCTTCTCTCTTGCGTGTGGGGTCGTCTTGCGTTAACTCAGGGCTGGGCGACATCTATCTTGCATGCACACCTTGAGGGCATCTCTTAAATGGCGGAATTTGGTCATTATGTGACATTAACCTCATTAGAAAACACTCTTTAGAGGCTGAGAGATAAAATTGATTTACAGCTGCCATTTCAACCACTGCTCTGCCGATCAATTGTTAAACTATCCTTTTTATGGGCCGCAATGCTGCATCTCACGCTACAAGCTCCTCTCCACCCAGCCCTCTGCTGTCGGCATGCCAGGTGTGTGTGTTTATGTGTGTGCGTGTGGCTCAGTGAAAAAAGGCGCAACGCTCAGTGTGGTTGAAAATTGAAAAATACCTTCCATAAGTGAGAATCTGCCATCCGCTCACAATACAGCAATGTGATAGCTTTTTTAAAGCTATGTGTGTGTGTCAAGGTAAACCTATCTGCTCAGAGGATGTGTATATAAGACTTATTTATAGTACGTATTTAGCCGTACGAAAATATGTGTGGCTCCATCCATCTCTCCTGTATGTATCTATGTCTGTGTGTAAATGTCAGCATGTCAAGTCGGTGACAGCTGGGTTTAGTGTGGCCATTTAAAGCAAACACACGTTATATTCCACTGATAAATCGATAATGCCTCCCTCTCTACCCACTGACTGCCTTGTGCAATCCCTGAGATTGATCTGTGGCTAGCACTCATGGAGACCAGGACACTTTTGAAGTATGAATAAAATATGGCAGGTTTGTGTTTCACGTATTCCTCAATGGTTCTGGTCATATGAGGCCACGAGACGCACATACAAGATGGACTTGTCTGCATCAACGCCACCTCTGTGACAAAATCCCACCTCTCGTGTCAAAGGTGCTGCCGCCAGTTTGCATCAACCCTTCAAATTTCCCAAGGCTTCCGATGCCCTCTATATCAGAACCACTGACGTAACAATTGAGAGACAATGGCATTTCAAAATAATGTGCGCTCTCAATTATTCAAACCCTTACAGTACTACAATGCAGGAGTTCATAACCAAAGGACTCTTCGCTCTCTCACACACACGTGCATAGACATACTCTGCATATCTTCCCACTCTGCTCAGAATTATGACACATATTTATTTCATGTCATCCTTCTGATTTTGGCAAGAGGCAAAAAGAGAGAGAGTGTGAAAGAGCATAGAGAAAATGGCTTTGCACCACTGCATTTAGGTGTCAAGCTCGCAGGCAATCTTGACTTTAATATAAATAGATATAAATCATGGCAGCAGCTTTTTAAAATGTATTTATTTAATAATTTGTTTTTAAAATGTGCCATCAACAGATGAGCGCCACATATTCACACCATATTGCCACTCGCCTGCATGGGCCTTTCCACCGGCTCCATTAGAAATAGCTTTTAGGTGAGCTAACCCGCCCGCTCAAGTCCTTCCATAGGGACCACCTCGCCCCGAGCTTCCCAGGTATAGCTGCTTCCTAATTCACTGTATTCAGGCCACATTTTTTGGCTCTGCAAAAATAAAGTAGTGGTCCAACTTGGGCAGGACCCTCAAAGGGACAACTTTGTTTCTTATCTACCCCTAAAAGGTGTATATTAGTACCCTAATATGTGTCCTTGAGGTACTACTGTGGAACCTTCAGGGGTAATTAAGGCACAAAAATGAAAATCCTGTCACCATTTTTTGTCCTTACTATGGAAGTCAATGGGACACCAAAACTGGTTACCAACATCCTTCAAAATATCTTTAGTGTTCCACAGAAGAAAGAAATGCATACAAGTTTGAACTGACATTAGGGGGTGTAAATGATGACAGTATTTTCATTTTTGTGTGGGCTATCTCTTTAAGAGTACTGCCCCAGTAACAAGCTGTTGTACACCTAAAGATACAATTTTTGCACTTTTTTTCTTCTCTATGAATATGGTGTGACCGGCCTGTCCTGTAACGTGTTATTTAAAGAGCTGTTGCTATGAGCGTCTCCACTATGGCGTAACATTTAGGAGATTAAAGGGGAATTAGCTTCTGCGCTCATCCACATGTATCACACACACACTCTCTCTCTGCTGACCCGACTGAGAAGTACACAGTCATGAAATCTCTCCTTCTCTCTGTCCATGCAGCCTATGCTTTCTCTTTGCTTTGTAATTTGGATCTGACGAAATAATAAATCGTACTGATAATTTGAACTGATGAAAACTTATGGAGCATCGGCCTGGCCAAAAGAAATGTTCTTCTTTTCTTATTGCCTCCCTCCCTTCCATAATCCCTTTGAATTAATAAAAAGAAAAGTACTAAAGGAACACATACAGAATGTTTCACACATTAAAATATATGACAGATTCCCCATCACATATCTCAGTTTATCTGTCATTTGTTTTCCGTTGATGAAGCTCAAACCACAGGAATCACAACTCTTATTCACCTTAAAGGACCTCAGCTCTCTCAGTACTCCTACAATTATATATAATACTGTTTGATTTCACTGTTTATTTATTTACTTATGTATGTACATATGTAAATATGCATTGCATGTCATAAAGTGAAAAAAATTGGTGTAGAATTGACTTTTAAAATATTTTTGCTCAGAAACCCTTAGTAATGAAATAAACGTGAAATTTTGAAGCAGAAAGGCTGAAATATTGTTTTCTTGTAAAACATATTACAGTTATATTTGTTTTATTTACAATTTTTTCCAGTGTACACAATGCATTTATCTTCTGTAATAGTATGCATTTCTGTGTGAAACAGAATATTCAGCTGGAAATAATATAAAGCAGAGGAGGAACTTGATGTTATTTAGCAGAATTTGATCGGTTTGGAGGGAGTGAAACAAATTAAGTACTTTAAAAAAATTAAATGGAATTAAAAGTTAACACATTTTAATGAAAACATGATTTTTTTTTAAGTGAAGATAGTAAAGGTGATTTTATATTTCTTTCACAACACAGCAAGAAACAATTTTCTTGCTGTGTTTACATCTGTAGACGTAAAAGCTAGTTCTAAGTAGTAGAGAGGGAGATGGTACTGTTAGAAGGGAAGCGGTGACAGCTGTGGATGGTGCTCGGTGTGTGGGGGTCACAGTGTAGTCTTAGGGGTTGACTGCCCCTTGCTATATGAAGACTGGATGTGATATTGTTCCAGTCATCATGACCATCTGATGTCAATTTCACACAGCGGTGGGACCCTCCGCAAGCCGGTCCTCACCACAAACCACACGGGTAATAAACAAAACCATGACAAACACACACGTTACCATTACAGCACAGACTAGATATAACACATACCAGTACTCCTTTAAAGATGTTGCTAAAAAATTTATGTATTCATGAATGTATTGAAGAGAGGGCTTAAGAATGATTCTTCTGAACAAACTCGTGCTTTTCTACAAGTATATATATATAGAAACATAACCTGGCGAACACTAACTCGCCGGGACGGTACATCACTCCCATCACACGCACACAATCACATCATCTCTTTCCTCAAATGATGCTAGACACGAGCCCATGGTATCCTGAATCTCTCCACAATCATCCCCTGTGCAAAAATAGCAATCTTGTCTTTCAGCTCAAGCAGGGCGAGAACCATTTTAAGAGGCAATGAATTTGGTTGGGGCTGAATAGGATGTTGGTACATGTTTTACTAAAGGAAATATAATGGCACACTATTATTAGATCACATTAATCATGAGGGTGCCAAAGGCACTGACAGCAGCCCTGAAAAGGATTGAAAACGTTGGTAATGGATATAAATTACCCATTGTGTGATAAAAGGATTTTTTCCACTAAGAAGGTGGGAATAAAACAGAGAGCCTCCGAATGCGGGTGTATAAAATACGAAATAATACAGGTTATCACGTCTAGATTAAAAATTTAAGGGAATCAGATAGTGACAGCGAGGCCTAAAGTTAAAGCACGAGCTATAAAAGTATAGGAATTAAAAGCAGATTAATATCAGCGTGACTCTGAGAGAAAGCGAGCAGGCGGATGAGAGCGAGAGAGGGGGCAGGAGGCACGAGAGTAGTTTTGATAGAGGTCTGTCAGTTGGCACGACGATAATGAGTCGCGTCTCTGTTATTCGGTTATTTATTGCCGACTTGGCTGGCAAACAAAAGATCAATAATTTTGAGCAAATCTAATGTTGTCCCTGCTGCTAATGTGCTCGTCCATCACTCCTGCCATCCTCACATGGGAGAGACACCGAATCCCGGCTTATTCCACATCAAATGCAATTATGTCATATGGCTTTAATAACACGCCAGCCCCCCATGGATACGTAAGGACAGTTGATTACGTGTATGCATATGTGCCCAAACATGTCACGTACTAGTAAATCATAATATATGTTGAGATATCATATGCATTTTTTTTGTTTTTTCGTCCGAATCAATCTTTATTTGCTGCCTCAGATTTCTAATATGAAGTGTCGCAAAAGTCCATCAAAGCGATGACAGAGAACACGCTTGCATGCAAATACACATGCAGTAGACATATGGGTCAATGACATGTCGATTTTTTCAAACCAGATCTATTTATTCAAAAACACATAAAAATCTAATTTAAAAAGACAATGACTTCAATCAAAATGTTCATATTTACTATAACATATAAATTACAGTACTTCTAAGTGGGGCTTGTAAAAATGTCAAATATAACTGTCCAGGGATCTTTATTGTTTTTATGTATGTATGTATATATATATATATATATATATATATATATATATATATACATGGGGTTGATTTAATTATGGAACCGGTCCTGGCCAAACCTTCCCAGACAGCGTGCATCCCGAGCGAGATCTAATTCACGGACCAAAACCGTGTGTAATCTTTATTGAGATCGGAACATATCAACCAGTAATTTCATTTAATTTCCAGTAACGGACGGTAGAAAGTTCAGCAATGAAAGGTATGCGATTTATGACAGAATATAGTCCCACAACTGATCGCTTATTTTTTCCTCACGTGTCTCGCCTTTGGTAACAACGATTCAAAACGGAAACATTTCAAGTGACACGGGAAAAAGACACGGAAAACTTCAGTGAACATCAGAAAAGCAGCGTGCACATTTCTGGTTAAAAATTAAAGGCCATCAACTGACAAACGGGAAGCATCACCATTCAAGTCAACAGGAAAAGCCAAAGCTAGTCCACAGTTTACTAAACGCTGGAAACCTCTTTAACCTCTTAAGACCCGGCAAAACATTTTAGGGAAAAAAAATTATTTTTTTCATGTCATTACATTGTTTAGAGCATTAAAAAAAATGTAAAAAATAAATAAATAAATTGTAAAAATTATATTTCATTCATAAGTTATGCTACGTCCTTGGTAGCGGACATCAGGACTCAATTTAAAAATAAATAAATAAAAAGACATGAATGAACATGCATAGGCAAAAACAATTGATTTTTTTTTAAATCACCAATACATTTTTAGTTTTCAGGATTTTTTTTACCAAACGTATAAAGATAATTCTCAACTATGTTATAACAGAATGAATTGATATACATTTTTTCTTTATGCAAAATGTGTGTAAAATGGCCATAAACAGGTTTTATCATTATATATAATGTATCTATAAACTAAATCTAATTTGCATATTAATGTGTTTTAGGGGCAACATGTAATGAAAAAAGAAGTGCAATAATGGGAGTAATAATTTACAAGATTTTCATAATAATATATATTTCATAGGAATATTGAAATATAATTAATTTTCCTATTAATTTGTTGTGTCTCCCAAAATGCGTAATAAACATGCTTTTAGTCCCGGTGTCCTCATATGAGGACATGTATGAAATCAACGTCCTGTTTCGTAACAGAAAGTCATATTTTGATTTGAAACCCCATAACATTTTCCTGATATGTTGATTTATGACACACAGTTTAAAAATTAGTCAGATTTAAATGATAATTACAAAATATTATCATATTTCCATAAGAGTGTCACTAAATTAATATCAGACATATTTGAAGACCAAGGAGGTTATTCTATATTTATTTTTAAATTTTTTTCTTGCCCCCCCTTGACTCAAGAGTCAAATGTCGTCCATATATGTATATATGTATGTGTGTGTGTGTGTGTATGTATTTATTTATGAAAAGGCAAAAAAAGTTTAGGTCAAATGAATATCCCAAACATACATGATACAAAATAAATTTTTTTCTTGCCCCCCCTTGACTCAAGAGTCAAATGTCGTCCATATATGTATATATGTATGTGTGTGTGTGTGTGTGTGTGTGTGTGTGTATGTATGTATTTATTTATGAAAAGGCAAAAAAAGTTTAGGTCAAATGAATATCCCAAACATACATGATACAAAAAAAAATCAATTAAAAAATAATTAACATCCTCACAAGTTCATTAAAAGAAGAAAGAAAATATTTTTCACTTTAATTGATAGTTACACCTCTTGGCATTTGTAAATCCAAACTTTTTCAATAGAAACAATAGTATAATTTTTTTTTTTCAAAATGTATGAATCCAACATGATTACTACTAGAGGTATGAGCTAAGAATTTGGCACTCAGACCTTTTTCCTACAGATGTATACAGGCAGACAGACAGAAGTTCCTACAGGTGAGCCCTTATTCCTCAACACAAATCAATCAACGCACTATATCCCATCCAAAGGCTTCACCAGAACATATTTTATCTTGATTTTAAACATTATGCTAAAAATCTTATTAATATCTCTGCTTATAGGTCATGTCACCTATGTGTCTTCACCTGCAGTGTTTACCCCAAGAAAGTCTAATTGACATCCGACTCTCGTTGCCATTGTGCGAGAGTAAACTGGAGGCAAGCCATGTGTTAATGACAGTGGCGGGGTGGAGCGTGGGGGGGACTCATCGGATATCATTAGCACTAGCTCGCAGTGCCTAAGGAACAAGTGTCAGAAATCACAGCTCATAAAGACAGCTTTAACTGAAAAACGAAAGGGGCTTTGGCCCAAAATACACTTCCTGAGAAGATGACAACAAAAATGGTGGTGTGAAGATGTATGCTGTGAATCATGGCATCTCTACACTGCCGTTCAAAAGTTTGTGGACAGTAAGATTTATTTATTTTTATTTTTTTTATTTTTTTTTATTTTTTTTTTTTATTTTATGAAGAAGTCTGAATGAAATGCATTACTGTTTCCACGTACATAAACAGCACAACTGTTTTCAACATTGATAACAATAAGTTTTTAATGTTTTAATAATGTTTTTGAGCACCAAATCAGCATATTCGACTGATTTCTAAAGGATCAAGTAACACTGAATACTGGAGTAATGGCTGCTGAAAATTCAGCTTTGCCATCATAGGAGTAAATGACATTTAAAATGTTAAAATGCACTATAATACAAATGGTTTAAAATTTTAAAAATATTTCACAAAATTACATTTTATTGTATTTTTGATTAAACAAATGCAACCTTGATGAGCATAAGACTTCTTTCAAAATAATATATATGAAGATATATATATATATAAAGAGTTAATTTGCAATTTGCAAAAACCGATAACTCCATTTTTATTTTTTTTCAGAAATCACGTTTTTTTTTATTGCGCATTCCAAGTAATATCGATCAAACTGCAGTTGGGTTGTTTTGATTAAGTAATAATAGCTTAAACAAATACAGGTAATTTACTAAATTAAAGTTCATTGAAAGTATGTTTTTTTTACATATTAAAAGTTTGTTTTATAGCAAAAGCATTTCCTTTTTCACCCTGAAGAAGATATCACAGGTTCATCAAGTTCGTCGAAATTATCCATCCTCGATCACTTTTAGTCAGCTTTGACAAAACTCCTCTCAGCTAGCACGTCTTTTCAAAGTGAAAGTAGCATTGTTACCTGACCTGAATACAGCGCGCTGAATCGCTAATATGGACTTATCGGCTTCTGTTCAAAAACAACAAGGGTGCTTGTCGGCTTCTGCAGTAAAACGTGAACTCGCGATGCCTTGAAAGAGGACAAAACCGGCTTTTTTGACAAAACGTGTTTAGGATTCATATCGCGCAATATGTGGAGAATAATGCACGGCAATCAGCTAATTTTTTTTTTCGGTTTTATCGGTTTTTGCAAATGAACTCTTCATATATATATATATATATATACATACACACACACACATATCCTAACAACCCCACACCTTTGAACAGTGGTGTATATCATGTCATATAATGTTACAGTCACACTGTTTAATGCTCCTAAAATGGTGAAATTAAGATATAATCTTCTTTAATAGTCTGCTTTCTTCCTCTGAGCATCGGTGCCATCATCTTTACTTTCACCACACGCACAAAATACTCCCGCACCCCCACCGAAGACAGCGAGTGCTCCGCGAGTCTTTAAAGAAGTCATTTTTTTAAACATACACATCAAAGTTGTGGAAGAGAGGCTTTCTTTAATGAACATCTGCCTTTGTGTTCAAGTACAATCTAGCTTTGAAAAGAGAAGGAGGGAAAGCGAAAGACATCCAAAGATCGCTTTCCCATCCACATCCCCCGCGCCGACTGGCAATACATCATTTGTATTGATGCAATATTAAATTTCAATATCGCATGTCAAAAGGTACAAAATGATAGATCATAGCCTAACTAAATGAATTATTAAAGGGGCCAGACTGCACCACGCTATCGGCTTCTCTCCCAATCAACTGTGTCTGAAAAGTACAGTTTGATACTGGCAGCATTTCAAAGCTCGAGCGATTCTCTCTCTTTGTCTCCGTCACTCTTCGCTTTATTTTCCTCAAAGTTTTTTTGTTCGTCATAATGAATCTGGATTTGTGTCACCCTCAAAATCCACCCACAATGCAAAGCTGCGTGAGCGTCGCTTCCGATTGTGTGGAATTTTTGTTTGTTTGTTTTCTTTTTTCCGTCCTGTTCGCTCCGGAGAATGCCAAACGTTATCAGATTACTCTAATCTGTTGCTAAAGAATTTAAAAGCAGGGCTGAAATTGTTTTCAAGCGCCCAAATATGTGCTTTATGGGTTTCACATCCAGCGACCTCCTTAGAAAACAAAGACTTGCAAGGATCTTGAAGCATATTGTTTTTAAGCAGTAGCTTTTGAGAGGATAAATTAATTAAATTAAAAAAAACAAAATCTAATAAAAAATAAAAGCATCAAAGTTAAAACTGTAACAAAAACCTTTTCTTTATCATCCAAAAAAAAAGAATAGCTTCAGTGTTTCAGTATGGTGGTTTTGTTTTTCGACAGCTGACCACAGAGGCCCTATTATTTCATTTCATAAGCTGTTGGTCACCTAAACAAGAAACAAGTACAGTATGTAATTCTGAAGTCCAATAATTATATTCAAATTTGAAAGTCAAAAACATGATAATAATGCGTGTGTGTGTGTATGTGTGTGTGTGTGTGTGTCTGTGTGTGTGTTTGTGTTGGTGGTAATGATGACTCCAGGGGGATTTAATTGGAGAGTCCAGATTGTCGGACCGGTGACCCCACACAAGTCACGGCCACCATTAGCGTTCGGCTCGCATGTTAACAAACACAATCCCTTCGCCTTTTACTGTGGCGAAAATTCAATTTGAGCTCTTTGTCTGCATGCTGCCTTTGCCCTAACGATGGTCCCCATCTCTCTCTTCCTCGCTCTCTCTCCCGCTTTTTCCCCTTAACCAACAGAACACAGAGGAGTCGTTAGGACCCTCTCTTCATTACTTCAAAAAACCAATCATTAGACACCAGAGTATATACGTAATTAGAAAATCACTTCCTTTGCAATCCTGGCTAAGTAGTTTACATACTGTAATTACAGGGACAAAATCAATTTTTAATCATTCTACTGATTGGGCTCATCAGCTCAGTAGGAACATTGTATCCTGCTTGTTGTGCGAAAGCAACATCTGGGCTAAAACAATTACCCTTTTGTGTTCCAAAACTATTCAGCGCAGGGCATTCTCCAGCACCCAACGGCTGCCACTAAGCCCCTGCGTAGCCATCTCTTTCTTCCTCTTTCTCTCTCCCTCCTTTCCGTTTTCTTCCTCTCTTTCTGCCCTTGACTGTTGCGCGGCAGATCGCATTTAAAGCCTTATAAATCAATACGCGATAATAAGATGCTCTTGAGAAAACGCAGCATATTGCTTTTTTAACACCTATTGTTTCCCCCCACCCTTTTTTTAGACTCCGTCGTGTTGCTTGTTGTTGTTTGCGACTCAATCAGGAAAAAGGGAACAGATTTTGTTTTGCCTGAAGAAATATCACCTTATTAATAATACGTGTTCCACTCAGCTAACAATTAGAGTAGTATTTAATGCACAAGTACAATATTCACAGAGCAAAACTGTGACTGCATTTTAATTATCGTTGTTTTAAAGAAACAACATGAACAGTGCGCACGACGAACGGCGGGAGTCATGGCCATCGGCTCCGGAGAAAAGAGACGAAGAAAGAAATAAAGATGGTTCCTAACGTGACGTATTGAACTTTGAAGTCAAAGCGTTCCCAATATGTTCCTACCCTTCGCTGCATAATAAAACGCTTTGTATTCGTGTCTATGCGATGGCGGATCGATGGGCATTAGGCCCGACTCCCTTTCTCTCACTTTGAAAACAGAGGAAATCAGATTTGGAGAAAAAAAGAGAGATGAAAAATCAGTTAAAGCATTGATCGTGCCTGCTGTATGCAAATCACATTTGCCTCTATTTTTTTGACTGATCAATAGGGTTAATTAACAGATTCGTTTTAACTGCACTTTGCGACACCGTCGACCTCAGAAATCATCCCACCGTCTCGCTGCCATCGCAGTAACGAATGACGGAGTGCGTGCGAGGGCCCATAAATCTAAAAATCCAATCCATCTATGAGCACAGGCATAACTGTAAAATATGAGCGTGCAGACAGCTCTCAGGTAGATCTTTGAACGTCAAAGAGGAGGGACAGCAAAGACCGTCTTGAGTAGAAGATCAAGGCCCATCGGAGTTGAAAAAGCGAATATCAGCATCATCCATTTTACATGTTGTTTTAGTATTTCGTAACTCCGACAGCCAGCGTTGCATGCGTGTGGTGGCACTAGAGGTGGCATTTTTGCAATGGCTCTGGTGATGTTCTACTATTTTGGATTAATAATGGATGCTTTTTGAAATGATTATTATTCCCAAAATGCTCTTTTGTGATTTGCTTTGAAGGGGAAAGCACTGGGAAGATTGCACTTGCGAAAGGGGGCCGCTCATTTGGAGAGCTTTTTCCAATTATACAATTAGTCAGGAATGTAGGGCAGCAGCCTCTGTGTACTGATCACTCCGACCCTGGAAAGAGAGAGAGCTTTTGCTTTTGCTTGTCGAGTAGAGTAAATAAATTAATTATTTTTAAAAAAATTAATAAAACAACACTGAACAACTAGCCCAGAAAGCGGTACAGTGGGAATGCACTGTAAAAAGTGGGATAAAAAAAAAAGAAAAGAAGTCCTGACCTTGCTAGTTTTGATTGCGTGCAAACACCAAAAGCGATACATTCTCTACTATTAGACAAAGTAACAGGGTCAGGCATTTCTGTTTAACTATATCTCTTTGTTTCTGAAGGACTTTTTGCTGTTACATAGGGCCGGGTTGATTGGCCAGTGTTGGCACCCAGGACCAAAAAGTCCTAATTATGCCACTGATTATATATTTTTTTCTTTTAGATGGTGAAGAGATTTTAATTTTATCATTTGCCCTTTCCATTGTCCTCTTGCCAAAGCTGGTATAATGCCTGCTAGTTTAATATGAGTGGGGAAGAGAAAGAGAAAAAAAAACACAACAGCTACCATCTGCTTGCCTGTGGATTTTCTGTAATCGCTCTTTACTGATTACACTGCTGACTACATGAACCTCTTAAATAATTATCCTGCAATAAAAAATGCTAAATAATTATTATCATTAACTCCTAGCAAGACGGCTGCCACTCCAACTAATGCTGCATAAACTGTCAGAGACAGAGAGCCTATGTGCCATGTCAATCATCGGATGATGAAAAAACGGACGATTTTTAGGATGCTTCATGAGAGAGATGAAGGTTTGATGGATAATGTCGGCCTATATTACAGATTAAACTCAAGAGCGAAGGGGTTTGTAGGCGGAAGCTATACGACACGCAAAGCGTCTTCGGGGGCTCCGCAGAAGTCTGTGTTTTGTTTCTCGCTTTCTTCTGCGTGTTTGATTTTGTCCTCTGGATATCGAGAAAAATGACAGACAGTGAGCAGTGCCTGACACCGGTACGTGGTTGTATGGTACGTGTTCCTCTCTGAAGCCGAGGCCGTCGTGTAGGAGTTTATTGAGTTATGAGCGTACATATTTACAGAATTGCTTTGGACGGCACATGTTTATGATGGATCCCGTATGGCTGCCGCGAGTCATATAGAGTTCAGATTAGAGGAAAAGCCAGTGGTTTGACAGTAGCCTTAGCAACAGAATTCTAGTGTAATAGACTAGTGTAATATTCTAGTAATAGTGGTGCTAAAACAGATATGGTTGATTTTTTTTTTTTCAGTTAAGCGCAAGGAATTTCATTGATCATGTCATAAACTAAAACTAACTTCTAAACCTTACCCAAAACCCCACAATGAAAAAAATGGTGTAGGATTTAGTTTGAAACAATTTTCATTCAGAAATTGCTAGTAAAGTTCACAAAGAAATGGCAAGTAACTCATTAAATCGAAAACAATATTTTGAAGTAGGAAGACTGAAAAAGTATTTTTTCTTATAAAACATATTCCAATAATCTTTATTTACAACTTCATTTTTATTTTTTATAATGCAACCTTAACATTATTGTTTATAGGGTTTGGAGTCTGAACTGACGTCTGAACTTTTGGCTGTGTGATTAAGTTGACCAATGAAATCAGCTGTGAGGCGGGGTTTGCATTTAAGTGGCTTTCAAAAAAAAAAAAAAAAGATGCAAAACAAACACACCTTCAAAAAATAGCATTAAATCAAAAAAGGCTTAAAAAGTGGTTTAGACATCGATTTTTGGTCAACATCATTCTCCACGGCCTACCATTATACATCACCTTCCTTTACCGACGTTTCTCTCCATATTTTAATAAAAAATTTTCACATTTTCAAGCTTCTAGAAAAAAGTTCTCATTGATTAGTACTTTAGCACCAAGCAATCAATTCCTACAAACTGCTCTGACCTTGCGCACAGGACAATGACCTATTACGGATTAAGACAAAGCTTCGTTCACTGCAGGAAAGTGAAAACTGAGAAAAGAAAGATGCGAGCATCGGGACAGGAGGAGTCCGGGACAAGAAGAAAGCAGAAAACAAAGAATATGTGAGAAGCAGCGCAGCGAGACGGATGTAAAACTGAGAAGTGTAGGAGCGCTACATCCCACCCTGTGAGCTTGTTGTGGAGCCATCATCCCTTTTCATCTCTTCTCTTTTTTCGGAGGACAGAAGATGTTCGAGTAAAACGGCAGGCAGACCCAATCAGTCGAGCCCTGATACAGACAGATAATTCACCCCTCCTGTCACATGATCCCTCATCAGTCTGGGAGATGGGGATATATCGCCAGCAGCTCCCGGAATAATGGCTGCACCTGTTTACCGTGTCACCTCTGTTTGCTAATTGTCTCCTTGAGCTACATTGGGGAAGTGAATATGTCTCCTGCTTCTGACAGGCGGGCGTTTATTTGGAAAATATCATTACTTCCAGCATGATTGTTCTTTTTGCTGCTTTTTTTTCTTCTTCTTTTTGTCACTTTATGCTTTTCTCTCTCTTTCTTTTTGTCTTTACTGTCTTCTCTCCAGCAGGAGGGGGGAGGAAGTGGTAAAAGTTAAATGACTATGCTTGGATACAGATTTCACGTCCTGATTAGGCGAGGTGACAGCGCGCGGCTGAAAAGTTCACATCCACTTGTTTCGGTGAGGAGGGGAGCGTGACAGACATCTTTAATATCCTCCTCTTTTGGCGCCATCAATCCCCGTGCCAAGCAGTCGTACCTGCAGCCGGGCGTACGAGGGAGGCGGCACAGGAAGAACACAGACAGGTTCACGCGAGGGGGTAGACAAGCGCCTGTAAACAAACTCAGCCCATGCAAGAGATTCAGCAACCATGCGTTTGATTTACCTGTAATTACAACTTCAGAAAGTTGCGCCATATTCGCACAGCTAAAATGTGGCAGCTGCAAAAAGCGAAAAAAAAAAACTGATAATCGGTTGCTTTTTCTAATAAACTGCTACTCTTTGCAGCACTGCTTTTAAAGCAGGATGAGCGTTTGGGTTTCATTTAGGGATCAGTTGTGTGTAACTGAAGCCTATAATGTTGCTCCACACTGGTTCAGGTGCAATAAAGACACGTCCTGAGACAGACCATGAGCTCTGTATGTGGTGCAGGAGAGGAGGCCACTTTGATGATGGGGTAAAATATGATTCCTGTCCAAGGTGCCACTTTCCTGAGAACAAAACCCTCTTTTCTTCCCTCATCCGCATCATCAGCATCTGTGTCTCTGTCATCAGTGTCATTGATGCTTTTTTTTGTTTTCCTCAAAGCAAAGCAAACAGACAGAATTTCTTGTGTGATCACAAATCCAGTTTTATATATATATATATATAGAGAGAGAGAGAGAGAGAGAGAGATATGTATATGTATTTTTCTTTTTTAATGCTCCCCCCCACCCCCAAACAAATTTAATCAGCCAATCAGGAAAAATAAAGAAAAGCCAAATATCTGTGTCACAACTTCACAACCATTTCTACTTTCTCTTAGACCCTTAAAATTGAACAGGCTGTTGTGAGCTGCAACAATTTTAAGAAAGCCCCTTTCCCATGAAATGAGTAACAGTGCCTTTCTCCGACAAGACACAAGCTACAAATTCAATATAGCTTTTAACTGCCCCATCCTTCAATACTGGCCTCTCTGCAAATCCTACATCACACTGTAACAGATAATGCACCTTAAACATGCACTGAAAGGTGCCACAAAACCTGAAATGATTAGGAATCCGCTTATTTCTATTTAAATCCTGCTTCACAGATTCCTCACTGTAAGACCCCATATGATTGAATGCATATTCAATAAAAGCACCCACATGCTAAACACACTTGCATGGAATGACTCCATTTATTTGGCCTTTTTTATTTTTGTAACCATAACAGACATGTAGGCTAGTACAGAACTACCCCCCCCCCCCCCCCCCACAAAA
>NW_015627250.1:40710-73362 GCF_001515625.1 Sinocyclocheilus rhinocerous
AAGAAAGGTCAAATCTGACATAAATGTACAAAGTCCCAAGCGTTACCCAATCCTGCTTTGAAAGACTCCTGCTCAGCGCTAAATAAATAATCTGGACGGCATAAACTCTGTGAACTACATAACCTGACCTCCCTTTAAAGTAGCTCAGAACCCTGAGAATACAGGCTCCCAGAGAGAGAAGGAGAGGGGGATAGAGAGAGAGGTCAGCAGTGAGAGGGCAGGGGCACAGATGTGGGGCTCAAAGCGGGCCACCCCCAGAGCCTGCAAGGGGAATTCTAATCACCCTGTAGTATTTCAATAGGGTGCCAAGACGAACACACTCGCTCACATGTACACACACACACGCAAACAGATACACAGTCACACACACACACACACACACATTCACATACTCAAAGGCATGCTTGCCTTAAGTCACATTCTAAATTGGATCCCAGGAGCTTTTTCTCTACCTTGTTCACCAAAGGCATTGTGTATGTTTTCTGAGTACTCAGCATATGCTGGGTAACCTGAGCGCTCTTTAGCACACACACACAAACATATTGTTTCCAGAAGTAGTAGTTGATGTGTCTTTTTTTTTTTTCTTTTCCTAAAGGTATTTCCCATTAGGAGCTTAATTAAATTCAAAACACCGCAGATTATTATGTCTAAACTTAAAAAATAAATAAATAAATAAATAAATAAATAAACACCCACCTGAGATGAAACCATGAAACCAGACTGTGTTTGCATGCTTATTATATTGTTTTTGTTTTTTTTCCAATGAAATTTTAAGAAGATTCTCCAAAATGCGTTCCTCCATAATATCATGCACAGATGATTGATGACTGACAATGATATCCTACAGTTTTGTTTTATTAAAACTTGTTGTGGGATGCCAAAAATTCCTCAAACTGCTCTGCTTAGAGCTTAAACATATTATTAACATAGATTTTCACCTGCCATCTATACATTTTACAGCTCTTTGAATCAAGCATTTTCTTAATTTTAGAATATTTTTTCTTTTTCTTTCCATTACATTGGATAGTATAAAAGCCATAGGAAATGAAAGGGAGAAAAGTGGAATTTGGAGCCAAATTCGAACTTGGATCGCCCGCAAAACATGTCAGAGCATGTGCGCTACCTGCCACAGTCTCCAGTAAACGAAGAGAAGACTCCTGAGAATTAAAAGAAATTATGCTCTCAGTTACCTATTCACAATATTTACCTGTTAAAGGACCATTTTTAAAGGACTCAACAGACAGATCATGGAACAACACTGTCTGTCAGAGCGGCAAAATGGTAAAAGTAATAGCGAAACCAGTGAAGTGTTGACTTTACGAAGGATACGAGGAAAAAACAGACCCCCTCTCCCACCCCCTCTTCATCACCATCTCTCTCCGGCTGGCAGCCGAAGTTAACATTTTCAGAGAGAATATTCCTCCCTCCAATAGTGGAGCGTAATTCATTTTCCATCTCTGTTCATTAATCATTGTTAAAATTAGTGATCCATTTCTTCCACTCTGCCATCTGCACTCAGCTTCGTTACAAACATGACACCTTCCCGCATAATAAAAGCTGACAGGCAAGAGGATGCCTTTCCAAATAGCTTTCTGCATATGTGCACCTCTACAACTGATGCTGTTGTCAAGACAGAAGTAGGTTATTTAAGCTCCCCACTTTAGCAACGCACACACACAACCGCAAACATACACACGTCTTGCACACGCATACGATCACGCTCCGACAACAGAGCACATATTTACATTAAATGGCGAATGGATAACATTTGCAGATTCCAACAAATCAAGTTTCTTAGTTTGTTTTTTTTCGCTCACTCTCCGCTTTATGCAGGTGCGCTTGCACGCTCGCAAACATAATCTTATCTGGAATGTGCTCAAATCTGCAAAGAAAAAAAAAACACACACAGAAAGCTAAGCTATTGTCCTTATGACAAGTAAAGTTATGAAATATCAGTCTTTAACACAGCTATCAGCGCCAAGACAACAAAGAACCTGTTGTGAGTTAATGTGCTGTTTACGTCCTCTGGAGTTTTATTTCACCTTTCATTAACACATGCTTGTTGTTTGTCCACCAGGCCTTGAGAAAAAATAGGCCTTGGCCCTCACCCGCAGCGTGTGTATGTGTGTGCGTGTGTGTAATAGGATTCTCATTTATTGCATTCTCATTTCTCACACATGGGAGACAGAGCTTTGACCTTCTCTAGGAAAATAATAATGATAATGATGATGATAATAATAAATACATTATATTATACAAAACACATAATAAATACAACATATATTTAATACTCACACCTACTCTTGACTGGTATTTGTCCTGGATATTACTAGCAGAGTATCCTATTCTCCAAGCAGGTGGAGACAGAGAATCGCTTGCTTGGTAAATGAAAGGCTGTGTAATGTATAGAAGCCCGTTTCTCCACCAGAGTAAAAAAATAAAAAGGTAATTGTGAACATTTTAAGATAAGAAATAAATTCACAATACTGAGAAATAGCTACAAATATGTGATATAAAGTCACAATAACTAGAAATAAAGTAAAAATGGTAACACTTTAGTATAGGAACCAATTATCGTTATTAATTAGTTGCTTAGTAGCATGCCTATTGATAACATATTGGCTGTTTATTAGTACTTATAAAGCACATATTCTGCATGACCATATTCTACATCCCTAATCCTACCCTATACCTAAACATCTAAGAAGTTTATCGAGGCAAAAGTTGTAGTTAATGGTTTGGACCTTAAAAGTGTGACCATAAAAACTGTTAGATATACAGTCACAATTATGAGAATGTTCGTGCGCTTGCACATGCCTCAAAAGAGGGCTTACAATGGCTTACAAAGATGCATAACAGCTACAAGTGTATGCTCTACTTGCTTTATGCAAGCACTATATAGGATAAATCACTATACAGGATTTATCCTATTATACTTTATCGACACGAATTGATCCGTGAAACAACAAACAGCCACCCAATGAATTGATGGGTGAAACAACAAACAGCCACCGACAAATAGTCTATAAACAAAGCATCAGGCTGTCTTTGAGTTCACATGAACAACGGTTAAAGTTACTCGTCGTCAGGCTACAGAAGAATACCATAATTCCTCCGTTCAATTAGGCCTAAGACATCGAGAGTCAGGCAGACCTATAACAACCCAGCCACAACACATAATTGCGAATGACATGCCTTACCTTAACACAGAATCGACCACAGAGTCCAGCGTTTATATTTTTTCTACGAATCTTTGAGTTAACATGTACTAAACATGAGTGGAATTTGCACCGCAGCGCCCCCACACCTTGATGCTCATGACAAGAATAGCATGTATCGTTATCTTTATTGAAGTGAATTAGGTTTAAATCGCCGTCATGCATGAATGAATGATATTTTTGCAATTTTACACATAATAATCCACGATGATCACATTACACAAAACTGAAATTGCACGTCAAAATAACACATTGTCAATATTTTTTGAGACCCCCCAAAATTTCACAAATCCCGTTTTTAGGGGAGCCCATGTCTTATTAAGGGGAGCCGAGCGCCCCCGTAGTTTGCACCCTGGTTGTTACAATTGTGACATTTAACCTGTTAACTGTCACTGGCCCACCTGTGGGCCCACTTGTGTTTTAAAGTCACAATTACAAGAAATAGTTATAATTGTGAAATATAGTTACAATTATTAAAAAAATAAATAAAGTCACATTTATGACAAATAAAGTCACAGTTGTGAGGCAGAACGTAATAATGTAATGTGATATATAAAGTCCAAATTATGGGATATAGCCTTAAATCGGAGACTTCATTTCTTATAATTGCGACTTTACATCTGACAATTGTGAGAAATAAAGTCACAACTACTGTTAGATTGTTTACTATGAGGTGGGAATGGGCATCCATATGTCTGTGTTTCTGTGACGTGTGTGTGAGGATGCTTACGTGTTGGCGGAATTTGGGTACCAAATGTGTAAATATACGAGTGGACTGTGTTATTGACAAGTGACTAAGTGTGTGTGCGCGTTGGTGAGTGTTTAGTGTCTTTGTTGGCGAGGAGAGGAGGGTCGTGCTGATATAATGAGCAGCTTGGAGCAGATGACGCTCCGACTCCATCCCTCCAGATCCAGACCAGAAGCCTGTGTTTGCTTTTCAGCAGGCCGGGGCTCCAGTCTCTCCGCTCCCCCTTCCATCCCAGTCGAGTCCAAGGCTTCACGCTAGGCCTCCCAGGAGCCCTTGGCCCAAACCATTAATCTATATAATGCCCTCAAAGAGCGAGCTTTTTCACACCACCATCGAGAGCCAAGCCGAAACAAGGGTAACGGCTACACCGTCAAGTCAGCTGTTTCATGTTTCGTTATTCACTTCTGATAACACGAAACTCAAAGAGATCTAACGGTGCAGTAAAGAAAAAATATTAAAGGTAAAACGCTTCAGATATCTGATTTATAACTGCTGTTGTTTTCTTTCTTCCTGCTCTTTAAGAAACTGAATCGGTTCTTCTTGTTGACTCCCTCTATCTCTCGTTTTATGTATCAGTCTTTCCTGTGTTCTCCAAATAGCGTTTTACCTCTGCATGCCTGTGCCGCATTCTCTAATTAAAAATGATTTTACCACCAAGCACTGCGACAGACTTCATTAAGATGTGTGTCGAACAGCCTCTCTGCTTCATACTGCACGGGATATCCCAGTCACATGCATGTTATTCTCTATTATTCTGTTTCTTGACGTGTTCTCACATTAATTAAACAAATATTTCAATGGAATGAAAAAGTGTGATTAATTGATCAAATGTTATTTTGCATTTTTAGCCTCTTGAAAATGGTGCTCAAATTCTATATCATTTTTTGTTTCTGAAAGAAGTCTCTTATGCTAACCAACAATGCATTTGTCAAATCAACAATACAGTAAAACACGTTTATATTTTACATATTGTAAAATATTATTAATTTAAAATAACTGTTTTCAATTTTAAAATATAATAAAATGTTATTTATTTGTGTGATGAAAGCTACATTTTCAGCAGCCATTGCTCCAGTCTTCAGTGTCACATGATCCTTCAGAAATCATGCTGATTTGGTGCTGAAGAAACATTTATTTCTGTCAATGTTAAAAGCTGTGATGCCTAATATTTTTTGTGGAAACCATGAGTGTTTTAGGATTTTGATGAACAGAAAATTCAAAAGAACAACATTTATTTGAAATCTTTCGAAACATTATAAATGAGTTTACTGTCAATTTTGATCAATTGAATCCATCCTTACTGAATAAAAGTATTAATTTCTCCATCTTACTGACCTCAAACTTTTGAACTGTAGTGTATATACAGAGACATTCTTCAAAATATTTTCTTTTGTGTTCCACACAAGAAAGTCATACAGGTTTGGAACGGCATGAGGGTGAGTAAATGATGAAAGAATTTTCCTTTTTGGGTTGAACTATCCATTTAACTGGTGAGGAATTGAAGAATGCAAAATGCCGTTTTTATCTCCCTCTTTCTCACTGCACCGTCCATATTCGTTTTCTGTCTCAATGTGGCTGGCAAAAAAAGTTCTATAATTGAGCGGTACAGAACATGTGCCCTCCCCGCTCCAAGATGACAGATGGATTATAAAAACTTCAAAGGCGAGCATTTGGAGCACCAAGGGAGAGATGGTAGGTATTTGAACTATCATTCTTTACCCAGGAGACAATGGCTGCCTGACACGGCGTATACATCAAGAAATAGTCCAACCACATAGACATAATCTCCCTCTCTTGCTCTCTCTCTCTCTCCCTCCCTCCCTCTCTCTCTGCGATACATTAAACATCCTGTTATGAGTAACTTTCAGTCAGGCACAAAAAGGCTAAGGAGGGTTTGTAAGATTAAAAACAGTTCACGGCACACACACCATTCAGAAGACCTTCGTAACTGCTATATAATGTGACATACACAGGCATAAACAGCAAATTAACTTGTCATCCACAGCGAGAAGTCACTGAATGTTGTATTAGTTTTAGAGTCTATTTAATGAAACGCTACACTCATGAAGGCTATAGCTAGAGGAGCATTTGCCCCCCTGAATGAATCCAGCAGCCAGTGAAAGAGAGGTAGTGCTATCCGTTTCTCTCATCCTCTGCCGTGCTTTAGATATGGTTGTGATCTATTAAAAAAACATGGCCATCTGTCCAACTTCCTTCAGCACAGAGGCAGCCTATGGGCAAACTACGTTTAATATTATAGAGACAAGATGTGGGAATGCCACCATGCATACCTAATGAGAAGATCTAGATCCCCTGCTGCAAATCACTACTGATTCTTATCCAAATCTGCCCCGGTGTGAACTTACTAGCTTTTGTTGCTGGTTGAAAACACACACACACTTGCACTAGAACACAATCTCATTTGTTCTGTGACTGTCGACTTTCGGCTTTAAGGATTCGTCTGCAGGATCTAGACAGTAGAAGTGAATTCTCAGTTGTTTTCTTAAGATTTCAATTAACTTCCTTCCAGTTAATTGGCACTTATGGGCCTTTTTATGAGACACTTTGCTTAAAAATGAAATAAAAATATAAAGCAACACTGTACATAGACAAAAACAAAAACAAAACAAAACAAAAACATTCTACACAAATAATTTATAAAGCATACCTGAAATCCAGACACGGCCCACTGAAGCAGTCACACTTATTCATCCTTGATTTATAAAGCTGGTCGACACTAAGCTTTGAGTTTGTGCTAAGAGGGCTGCCCTTTGACCTTTAGGATAACCCCAGTTTGTTTGTGTTTCTGTATGAATGCGTGTGGCTTCTGCGGTGGAGCGTGTAGTAATGCTTTTCTCCGACTGGTCACCTTTTCAGTGTCCATCAGGATTTCCTCACTAATCCCAATGGATCATCCTATCAGTGCTTAAAGCATGTTTATGTGTAATGGAATCCATCTTTCTTGTTTCATCTCACTCCCCTGCTCCTCCCTCTGCAGAGTAATGAATAAAATGTAGATATCTGTGATTATAAAGTATTTTTATGAACATATATAAATCTATCTATCTATCTATCTATCTACCTACCTACCTACCTACCTACCTAGTAGGTAGGTTCATATATATTATCTAATATATATTCAGTGTTGGGGAGTAACTAGTTACATGTAACGGAATTACGTATGAAAAACATTATATATATATATATATATATATATATATAAAACAGATGCAATATTACAGTTATAACTAATTACCTAGTAACTACTAAATAACTAGTTAATAATGTTAGTTAGTTAATAGATGTATTATTACAGTTTTAAATATTATGGAAATAAATACACTAATGATGAAAAGTTAGGGTTGGTAAGATTTTTTATATTTTTGAAAGAAGTCTCTCTTGCTCACCAAGGCTGCGTTTACTTGATCAAAAATACAGTAAAGAACAGTAATATTGTGAAATATTATATTTTAAAAAAAAAATTTTTTTCTTAATTACGTATATAACTATATTTAAACATTTTCTTGGGTGTCACATGATCTTTCAGAAATCATTCTAATATGCTAATTTGCTGCACAAGAAAAAAACACTATTATCAATTTTGAAAAGTTGTGCTGCTTAATATATTGGTTGATTTTTTTTTTTTTTTTGGATTCTTTGATGAATGGAAAGTTCAAGCGCATTTATTTGAAAACAATGTTCATGTCTTACCTGTCAACTTTTGATGAATGTGCCCTTGCTAAAGAAAAGTATCAATTTCTTTACATATAATATTTTTATATTTTAACTGACACCATCGAGAACTAATGCTTCTGATAATCGGCCAAGCGGGCACACGTATCAGCTGATATGATCTCAAAATGGCCAAATATCTGCCAACGTATTAATCATTTTCCGGCTGTGATCAACAAATCTCGACATATAGATCTTTGTTTTGTTAAACCCATGTATTTGTCATAAATGGCGCTATAGTGAGTTTTTGCAACACACCCTCTCCAAAAGCAAGAATCCAGGTGCAATCTTTTACCTTTAGCTTCTCAGCTCCTCTCGAACACCTGCTCTATTCCTCCACACATTCCCACGATGCTGTCTTCTCTCTCTTCCTAGGCTTGGAGGTGTGCAGTAACCTCCCCTTGCTCATAACCAACTGACTACAGTGTTTGATTAAAAGCGCATTTGTACGGTAGAGAAAGAACCCGACCCGGCCTCCATAATTAAGATCACTTCCGAGATTACTCACGACAACAAAAGTGGGAAAAGCGGGGATACGGCAGCCAAGGCGAGGGGATGAAACAGAGGAGCATGGGACGGGGCAGACCCCTTGTGTGCCTTGATCAAACATCCAGTCGAGGGGAGACAGACCCCCACGGCTCCCATCGCACAAGTCCTTCTCTGGGATACAAACAGATCCCGCTCCACATATCAGTAGGTGATATATTCAGTACACGCCGGCATTTCACACACGTACACGCACGGCAATTTCACAATAAATCCCAAATTAGAGGGAAAGAAATAACAAAGTCCTCCCAAATAAAGGCGCTAACACACAGACACACAGCACAGGAGCCAACAAACATTTTCGTATGCAATAACGCAAATACACACACTCCATTTTGGAGTAACAATGCTGCAGGTGCTGTTCAAGTCTAATGAAGACAAATAAACGTGCGAGAGTGCCTAGAAGTCACATAATAACAAATAAAGATCAATACTTCTCAGAGGAGAATTATTAGCCAGCTTTGTGAGTTTTAGCCAAAAGCCTCTGGGTGTGATTTGTTCTGTCTCACTCATAACTTCCCTTTTTCACAGCAGACACAGAAACCCCACATCACATTTCTCTTTCTCTCCTTCTCTCGTGCGCGCTCTGCTACGGCTGTGGTTAGGGCGCTCACTGAGGCGTTGCGAGTTAAGTGGCCTGCCCAGAGGGAGCGTGGAGCTACGCCGTGGCCCACCTGGGCCTTGATCCCGAGACCCCTGCGGTCAGAGGTCCATCTCCTTAACCGTTCCTCGGCGATGCTTCGCATTACCACAGTCGTCCTCAGCCTCCAAACCCAGCGCGGGAGGCCATTAATATAATCACAGGGATGTAGTGTGCGCCGGAGAGCCCCGAGGCTACGGCAATCAGCGGGGCTGAGTGAGGGCTAAGAGAGACTGAGGGGAGAGAAAGAGAGAGAGAGGAAGAAAAATATATAAACCGAGGAGAAAATCTCACATAGCTTCCACGTTCTGCGCGCACTGAAACAGGATCCCGTCGGATCATCATTCCTGGAGACGCGGGACAAGAGGGGGGCTGAGGTTTGCACTTTAAAGGGGACCTCCCACGACGGAAAGTGGGAGAGAGAGGATCGGGGGAAGGGGGGGATCATGAATCTTTTCTGCCCAACCTTAAGCCTCTCTAGTTAGTTGATCTAACGATGACTGGTCACAGTACCATCATCATGCAAATTTAAACAGAGATGATCTTTTAGCCGCCTGATGAGGGGGCCACACATACAGGAAAAGTGTTAATGATCAACAGCAGACCACAGGCCCCTTCCTCTGCGCCGATCACGTCATCGCCGGCTCGACTTGTTATGAAAGTCGCTCTCGCTCTGAAACAGCCGATATCCATAACATTCTGATTAGCGTCATGAAATTAATTCACCCTTAAGCATCTTAGCGAAATCCAACCCACATTTATGTATAAAAGTCCAAACTATAAATATCGTGTTTATATTTAAAAAAGTACACGAAAATGTATTTTACACCGTTTATGGAAAACACACAGCACGCTTTCAGATGCAAGCAGGAAACAAAATGCCATCTTGTTTCCTCAGACACAAAAGTACACTTCCAGTGATGTTCTGAATTGTTTAACTCCAAAAATGCATTTTTTTCTACAACAAACAGGTTAAAAGGTAACCCTTGTACTCGTTCGTTTGACCTCGGGAAGTTACGAAGGATGCTGGCAGTTGATCTGACACAAAGAAGTCATGCGTAAAAACTTCCAGAAGTGTAACTGAACTCGAAGCTGTCCTTTCTGAACATGCCTTCCATATTTTTTCCAGCCTCCAGCCGTGTGGGTTTGGAGTGGATTGGATCGTCCACATTACCACAGGCTGATCTATACTGACAGCCTTATTTACAAAAACGTGGGGAAGAGTAACAAGGCAAGTTACCCCACACTCTCTCCTTCACTCACTTAACTTAGCTTTCTCCCAATTACAACGATTGGCACAGACGCCATAACAAAAGAGATGAAACGGGCAACTTAAGAGACAGACAACAACACTTCGTGATCAAGACTGAAAAAAGGGAGCAGGCGAGAGAACAAAAACAATAACAGACAAGAAAGGGGGAGAGGGAAAAGAAGCTGATTTGTGAAAATCGGCGGAGATTGTGGGAGATGTGTTATGGGTACGCGTCAGCAGGAGGGGAGAAACACATCTTAAGACTTAAAAGGTGTGTAAAGTAAGCTGAGCATCGGGGGAATTCTCTCTGAGAGCCCCTTTAAAAATCACCTCTGTATTAATGCAGATAAATAAAGGCAAATTCCCCAAAGTAAAGGTTTAACTCTCACCTTCAGCAAGAGTTACTTAAAGTGCTTCTCACAGGACTGACAGCCCTCTACAAACAAAGCAACCAGGTGGCTGATTGCATGTGTATATATGTCTACAGGATTTAAACAATGCAATTATTCCCATACAAAAGATGGTATACCCTCCACCACAAACACGATAGTAACACAAAATTGATGCTTTTATGATCTTATAATATTCAATTTCAATGACATGGGGGTCTGTGTGGCTAACTTTTGTATGAAAAAAGACCAAATAAATAAATACATTTAATTAATAATAATAATAATAATAATTAGTGTTGGGCAACGATTAATCGCATCCAAAATCAAAGTTTTTGTGTACATAATATATGTGTGTGTACTGTGTATATTTATTATGTATATATATAAAGACACACACATACAGTATATATGTAGAACATATTTACATGTATATATTTATATTCATATAATTTATATTATATATAAATATATTTAATATATAAGCATAAAAAAAATTCTTAAATATATACATGCATATGTATTTATATATACATAATAAATATACACAGTACACACACATATATTATGTACACAAAAACTTTTATTTTGGATGCGATTAATCACAATTAATCATTGCCCAGCACCACTACTTCTACTTCTAATAATAATAATAATAATAATAATAATAATAATAAAACCCAATTTGTCATCTATTCAATGTGTGATATTCTCCTAAATTCTAAAAGTGTTGACCCTCTGAAATTGGGCTTGGCCTTAACCTTGGACAGAAATGAGCAGATATACAAATACTTACATACTTAATATTTGTTCTGGGGGAAAAATGTAGGAAGGTCTGCATACTCATATGAGACTGGGGGTCTGAAGATGTGGCAGTGCTGGTATGGCTAGAGGGGTGTGGGGTGGTTAACTGTCACAGAGGGGCATGTGTTCAAAGCCTGGAACGCTCATTAGCATTCGGACCTATTTATTTACTTTAAGATCGCCAGAAAAACAGTAAAACCCTATTAGAGCTTTTGGAGGAGGGAAATGTGGTGCTTTAAAAGTTCTAGGTTGCATGGTGTTTAAAGTCGCTACATATTTGCAAAGAGCCATTTGGGTGAAAGATGCATTCATATTTAGAAATATAAAACTGTAAAATGTCAACTAAAGCACTGAGAAAATAAGTAAAAGATGCTCAGTGTATTTATAAAATCAATCATTAATTTAAAAAAAAAAATCACCATTAAAATAATTATTATTATTTTGAATGGTTTAAAGTATATTAATTGTGAAAGAAATTCCAATATTAAGGTCAGGTATTGAATGATACGGCCCTGATGTGACCATGATTTAGTTCAAAGTAGCAGGACAGACGTGCAGAGGCATTAAAGAGCTTTGCAAACAGGCAGTCATGTCCCTAACTGATATCAAGCGGCAGTTATCAGCACTGCCACACACAGATCTCTCACAGCCTGTTCAAGAGCACAGCACAGATATGTTAAATACATCACCCTCTCTCTCTTTCAACATCTTTCTCTCTCTCGCCCTCTCTTTCCCAGTGCCAGTGCTTCCCTCTTTCCCCTCTGTATGCCATCTCTCTCTCTCTCTCTCTCTCTCTCTCTCTCTGGTTAGAAGCTGCTAATTCACAGGGTCTGATCTGTCTGTAAGGCTGGAGACGCCAATGCTATCATTATCAGCCAATTCAGCCAGCCGTTAAATGGAGGAATCAGGAGACATTTGCTCTCCTCCACTATCGCAATGACATCATTACCGGGAGAATCAACAGCACAAGCACTCTGACCGTGTGTTAGAGTGACTGTGTGAGTGTGTGCGTGAGCATGTGTGTGTGGTGTGTGTAAAACATAAAAGGGTCGTATTCAGGGGAAATTAGGGGGGAGTAAAAATAACATGAGCCTACCTGTGAGATACCAAGGACCGGGACACACTGTCAGCTGAAAGTTCCCAAGTGCAGAGCATGGAGAGACAAAAAAAAAAGAGGGAGAGAGGGAGAAGGAAAAAGAGAGGGAGAGTGAAAGAGTCGTTTGCACATACAGGGTAAATGGCAGCTCGCCGCTAGCTGTAGTACTACTTTTTTTTCCCCCGCACCCTCCCTCCCTCTTTTTCTGTCTCCTTTTGCCGCCCCTCTCCAACATTGCGCTAATAGCCACCTGTGAACCAAGCAGCCATATGATCCACTCCCAGGCCTCTGGAGTGGAGTCACCTCTGTGTTTTTCGGCCCCCTCCTCCAATGATAAATCATCATCGTTTAGCTAATATCCGTTTTTAACCTCTCTCCCTGATTAACAACACTCTTCCCCCCTGGATACAAACCACTCCTACTACAGTGCAGCTAAATAGCTCGCCTCTTTTCCTTTTTTTCCCCCTCCCTTCGCTCTCTTTTCCGTATTCCTTTGCTCTCGGTTTCTCTTTCCTTCACTTTTTAAATTATAGGTCCTTCAAAGATAGGACAAATAACAATTCATTAGCCATGACTGTCACGTCTGTTCGAAAGGGTCACTATCAGCATTTTAACCTTCAACTGCTCAAGAACAGGAAGAAAAGACGCACGCATTTTAATTAACCAATAAAAACAATCCTAAGTCACAAATAAGCACGAAACAGATGTTATGGATTATAAAGTGTCTGGAAACACATAAATATACTTGTGTAAAAGCGTTGCGGTGATTATGCACACACAGCTACAGAGATGAAAAATAAATAAAATAACACATTGCGCTTTTGATACGGCACCCCTAGTGGCGGAGGCAAGAGAGAAATTCAGTCCGCGCAGATCTGACTGGAAATTGTCAAAATATTTGCAGCAAAGGAATTCCGACATGCGAGCGGCTTGGGCTCCCCTACAAAGGACCCATCTTCCCTGAGTAACAAGTGAAGGGAATGAGTGCCGACAGAGAAGCTAAAATCCCTCAGGCTAAAGAAATCCAGCTATTGTAGTAATAACCCCCGAGACCTAGCTGAGTATGTACAGCTTTCAGAGGTACTTCTCATCCTATTTGTAGCCCCGCCAGTGATGTATGTGCGCGTGCGTGTGCGTACTGGTAAGTGACGGTGTGTACATAACGTAGGTCACTTCACTGCTCATGCACTCCTTTAAACAGGCTCTTTTTTCCCATGTTCTCTTTCATTTTATTATTTATTTATATATATATATATATTTTTATTTTTTATTTTAGACAAGTGCAACTTCCCACCACAAATACTTGCTGGCGTTTGCCTATAATACTATAATGTATTTTTTCATCTCTCTTCTCATTTTTTTCCCCCTTTTTTGTTCCACAAGGCAAGTTTCATTAAAGATCCAATTATGCAAATCAGGTCCTGAAGAGCCCGTTGAATATGCAGTATAATAGTGTACCGTAATAGTTCAACACAATATACTGCATCTGAGGCAGATTTACGAGGCAACATAACTGCTACGCCTCCGTCCTTTGGAGAAAACCTCTTGATCATAATTAAAGGTGCAGGGTCCCTCTTTACTTCTCAGTGGCGTCCATTTAAACCAAGCCGCCCTCCAGGGGGCTGCAGTCCCTCACACTCAGGGGTGGCTTGTGCACCCGTTGGGGTCATGACCTGGAAACAGTTCAAGGGTAGGCGTTGTTAAACTCTCCCAATTATCTGGAGACATCTTGTAACAGAGATGCCCTCCGCTTCAACAGCGGACCACCCAGACATCAGAGGTATCTGCCACTATTTTTGGTGCCTGTGCAGCACTGCAAATATTTACCACTATTTTAAGAGCTCGGATTAGAATGCAAAACAACATAATAGCATGTGCTTACGGCCAGTGATTGACAGGAAGTCGCTTGTTTGCGCAAAGCCCCTGTCTGCTGAGATGACATGGCTATAATTTTGTGCTTCTCACCGACTCAAAAGCAAACTGTTGTGTCAGACGGTGCCTTATAGTACACAGGAATGAGCTGTTTGCTAGTTTTTTAATCAAAAAAAGTTAACTCAGCAGTAACCTCAATTATTAAAAATAAGATGCTAGGCACAAAAAAAAAGAAAAGTGGGGTGTGGTGGTCAGATAAATAGGTATCCCATTTCTGGAAATCGAGTAAGGCCATAGCCGAAGGCTGACCGTGTCTCCCAAGGCTGTGTAAACCTGCCCGATTCAACACTCTCTATAATGACCACATGTCCCACAGCCTTTCTGTACATACTCGCTCTCTAAAATGTGTGAGAGAGTGTGAGTGTGTGGTGTTGGAGGGCTGATTTTCGTCCACCCATTCCCTCTCCCACAGGAGAGAATTATGAGAAAGGGGAGAAAAAAACTTAGCAGGATACAAACATCTGCACACATCTGTTCAGTTCTGTCAACTGCGCATGGGCTAACTTTGACTGTAACGTATGCTTCCCTTCCAGTGCTCAATATTCCTCAAAGCGCCATTAGTCTATCTATATATTTTCCTCATGGAAAGTGCCTCTGGGTGGAGTAGAGCAAGGACCCTCTCTCTCTCCCTCCCTCGCTCCGTAGACAGACAGACGCTCCTTCTGGTGGCACCCTGGCATGAGGCAGTGGAGACAAGATCATCCGTCACCACCTCATCTGTCAGGGCACTCTTTATTCTTAGATCACACACTGACTGACGTCTGTGATTAGCCCGCTCAAAAACTTCCACTCCTCTACCCCCTCTCCCTCTCTATCTCTCTCTGTCTGTTTCGAACGACTACGAAAAGCCTTAGAAATCATCACTCATTTATAAGTGACGTGCATAACGAAATGTCCTTATTCCACTATAATTATTTGTTAAATACAAAAGTTGACATCTGTCAGTAACCGAACATTCCCATTTATATTACGTGAAGTGACATGCTGAACTGTGTCTTCGGCTGTACACAGGCGGATATTGAATGACAGGGAATTATGTGCTTAATCAATTGGAGAGGACAGGCATAGGAGTAATGCGAGGCACTCTTTTAAATGTACTTTCAGAGGAGGTTAGATTCTATAGCGATCGCTACACGACCACACCCATAACTTTACACTAAAAATTTGGATGTTTGGAGATAATACCATTCACAACAATGTGGGGGGGAAAAAGTCTACACTCTTAATTAAAAAATAAAGGTTTCAAAAGGGGAGTTTCACAGCAATGCCAAACTTTTTTAAGATGAAGGGCCACCAAAAAAAAAAAAAAAACTTGATTGAAAAGTAAACATTTCATTTAAATGTTATATTCAAATCTATCATTGAAAAAAAAAAGAATAAAAATAAAAATGTTCAATAAAATTTTAATAATTTTTTATCAGTTTCACTTATATTGTTTTTACATTTAAATTCAAAAATAAAACAAAATGTTGAAATGAATATATGTTTCAATGGCATTTTATCCCTCCTCTTGTGATATGGCATTGTGGGCCAAATCGATAGTCATCACAGGCCATAGAAGGACCATTTTTGTGTTCCCTAAAGAACGTCAGTGAGTAATTCTTAAAAGAGACACTTTTCTTAGTTTGAAGAATATTTAAAAAATCTAAAAAACCTTTTTCCACAATAAAGCACATTTTGGTGCAATGGATGTTAAAGGTTCTTTATAGAACCATCAACACCAATAAAAAAAATGAGCGTAATTGTAAAATATTTTAAAACGTCATTAAACAAAGATAGATTATTTTCTCAGGAGTTAACATCACCTTCCTCGTCAAGGTCACTAACGTTATTTGTTAATCCAACAGCATCATGTGAATGCCCCCAACAAATAAACGCGACACTCCTGGTGTTTAGGGATTCTTCCGCCACGAGGGGAAAGGCCTGAGACTTCAGAGCTGGAGAGGAAGGCAATGAGGGCGACGACGGGGTCGGTGTCTCCACAGCACATATCAATTAATACCTAAAAGCCACAGCCTTGCCTGCCATACTGTCCCCCCCGAGTTGCCTGGCTAGGGCCCGGGCATCTGGAAGACAATTTCCTCCAATTAAAAGGAGCGGGGAGGCATTTAAGTGTGGAATGGCTGTTTGATCAAGTCTCCAAGGCTCAAGCACAGATCCAGCCGGCTAAGCTGGAGACTGACAGGCCTGGAGACAGAGAGAGAGAAAGAGAAAGATAGAAGGCTCGTCTCTCCTGCCCGCTGGCACTGCCCTGCCCTCGGCCGTGGCAAAGGCTGGGGAGGTGCACCTCCACACACCGGGGTTACTGGTGACGGCGGCGGCGAGCACGCAGACCTAGGGACACGCTAACGCTCTTGAACGCTGCCAAGTTCTGCCACACAACACACACTTTCCCTGCCGAATCAGTGCAAGACGCATATGTAAATGAGAGCGTACACACCAGGGAGGAGACATTTTGACAGGATTGGCTTGGTCTGTTTAGCCCCATCGAACTGCTATCAGTTGCACTGGCAGAGTGTATTCACAAGGGTCTTCATAACACCCTCTCTCTCACTGCATTTAAACGAGTTTGATATTTTTCCTCCCCAAAAAAAACATTTTGTCTCATAGATGATAAATTCCATGTGAGCACGATATACATTTTCAGCTGCTAATGTGTTTGTGAAGACCAAAAAAAAAAAAAAATTTATAAAAAAAAATAATTCTGCAATTAGCAATATTTGCAACAACATCAACACCTCTACGACTGTGGCTATCCTGTGCCTCAGCTATTTTTATTATTTTTCTCATTAGTAAAATAAAAAATAAAAAATATAGCATAAAAACAACACACATTATTTAGCATAAAGACAATGATTACAAATAAATACTGTAGTCTAGGAACAATTTTAGATTAGTTCATACTTAAATACAATTCAATCTTGCTGTTAAATAAATCACACATTTCACATAATACGATCACCTCAATTCAGATGGCCTCTCAGTTGTAATGCATGACTATTTTCTCTCCCTTTCTCACTGTCCACAATAATCCAACATACTGTTTATTGATTTATTTATTTTAATTTATAAAGGAGCTTACAAGGCTATATTTGTGGTCATGTTAATGCTGGCCTTTCAAATGAATGGTGTGGGATTCTGAAAAGAATGTGTGACTTGACTACATCACAATGTCATTTCAAATCAGAAAAATGAAAAGAGCTGACAAAAATGTCTACGCCCAGACACTATTACAGACATAATATCTGTTAAACAATGACGGTACATCTGTGCCGCCTGCTATTTGTCCATTTCTATGAACAATGAACCTGAGGAAAAAACAGTTATCTCATTTCAACATTATGAAAGATGCAAACAAACTAAAAGTAGCTGGATGTGTACGTGTGTATGTGTGAGAGTGTGTGTTTTTAATAGTCTTTTCCTTAAGTAAAAGTTTTGGGTCATCTCATATAAAGTGACAGGAGAAATCTGCACCTGGATCTGAATCCATGAGACAGCAAATCAATTTTGCTAGATTTATAAAGACCTTTCATAAAGAATTAACCACCTGAAGTGCGCGCAATAGATGCATGATGCAATGTGTCATATTATAATTCTGACCCTGACAGTGTTATAATTTGTGAAGTAGCAAAATATGCGTAAAACAATGCGCGGAATAATTTTATTGAGTGTCGAAACGCAGCTCACAATCATGCCAACATACAACATTTTATCTTTTCTTCAACTATTCCCGCACTCCCGCGCGCATTCCTATCCCAATCTCCAATTCTTACAACTTTCTTGTTATTTTTTTTTTCTCCATAAAACATCATTTCCCCAAGCGACAATGTTCGCAACAGTCGTTCAAATCTCCATTTCCAGGGGAGATGTGCGTGTGTTTTTTCCGCAGATAAAAAGGTTTTTAAGTCTGATATGACATTTAGCCCTCAGTTGTTGAATGCCATCATAAGGCTTCTGTTCCTAAGAGGTCGATCACAGCACAAAATGGCAGGTCTCACCGGCTCTTCCATCTCACAAGTTTTGACACATGGCATGCACCTGGTAACTTTGATCCTAATTCTCCAACCGATCTGTGTTCACTTCAGCTGAAATCCTAAACGCAAAGCCCTTGGGGCTGAAGTGAGAAAGTTTGAGCAGAGATTTGAGGAAACTTTCTTACAGCTCCATATCTCTGCTTGGCCAACACGAGCGAATCTGGTGCGCATCCCTGGAAAGCTTCTGTCCACCTTACAGTAATAATGCGCGATGTGTCTTTACACTTAATTAATAAAGTTAGCCTTGCAAGAGCCACATTTAAAATACAACGGCGTGTATTTTTTTTTCTTTTCCTTTCTTTAGAGTAAGTTCATCTAAGCGCGTGCAATGGCTTCCAGTAAACGCTTTCGATTATGAAGCAGTTTTATTACGCGACATCGACTTAGACAATTAATACTGCTTCTATTTCAAACAAATAGTGAAATATAATAACACACACACACATCATTAACACAAACTGACTTTTAGAAAGCGAATCGAGCGAAATCCATCCGCGAGCCTACTACTGATCTAGCCACTTCTTACCTTTAAATTCATCCGGACGTCAAGACGCGTTGCGAAAGATTGTCTTCATTGAATAATGAAGCATGTCCACATAATTGAGCTGATCATTTTCTTATACTGCTGAGGGGGTTAAAGTATATACACGCGCGCGCGCGTGCTTCGGACCTGTTATGATCGTCCTCCCGCGAATCCGTTCCCCAACTGTTCCTCGCGCATCCCGAGTGAGGAAAAAGCGCCTTTGAGTTTATTCTCGATATAAACGCGTTCATTGATAGCGATCGATCAGCATCACAGGACATTTCCCCTCATCTGTCTGTTCGGACTCCCCCTATGTGGACGGTGAAACGCATTGTACCGTTAAAAAGACACTCCATTGTCGCCCATTCACAGAGAGCGGAGAGAGTCTTGCGGCATTTGATGGGACTAAAAGCTTGAACCCTTGATAAAACAGCCCCGGTGCACGGAATATCATCTCGAATCGTCTATTTTCCCCACGCGGAGAGACTCAAAGGCGAAATTCACTCCATCGGACCATCTTATTGACCTTGACTTCCCTGTAAACACTTATTAAAATCTGTCTATCCTCACTCACATTGTCAGCCCCGTTATTCAGACGAGGCGTAATTGGCTTTGATGCCTGTCGCCGTTTAAAGAACACCGTGGAAAAACACTACAAATAGCTATAATTGCGAAATAAATGTGCTTACCTTTTGGGGAAAGTATCTGAAGTCTTGTATCCTCGAGAAAAAGTCCAGTGAGATGAGCGGAGAGCGCGAGCATCAGTATAAGAGAGAAGTAATGAGTGATAAAATGACGCTCATCTGCACTGTAACCTTGTGGCGTATTTAATGTAAATAAGCCGGTTATGTTGCACGCAATCACACACACACACACACATGCATGCACACAAACAGAGACCGGCCAAGACGCGAAGCGCTTTTTTCGCACTCTTATATGCTAACGCACAGGAGCGCATATTTAAAACAAATGCACGAGAAAGCGTATCAGTTTGTAAATATGTGATGAAACTGCCACTCAGCGGGGCGCGTAGCCTAACCAACAACCTCCCTCTTCATCACAGAAAGAGGAAAAGGGTCCAGACAGCGGTCGAGACACGCGCTCAGAGATGTGGGAGAAGGTCCTCTGAAAAGGTACTTCGGTGAGGACATGAAACTTTTTTTGGGGCTGAACTTCAGCGCTCAGGCCGATGTTGCTTTTCTACACGAGGAACGAGACGCAGAATAACGCAATTGTACATTCAGTGTCCCGGCAGCTGACAAAAGCTACTGATTCAATAAACTCTTTGTTGTGGGATTATATAATGATTATGTTGTAATTATGGGAGCGCTTTGGTAATAATAATAACAACAACAATATAAGAGTATCCAATGGGAATGCGAGTGCATGTGACTTTGAAGAAAATGACACGGATGCGAGACTGATTGATTATCGATCGGTTATTAGATTGATTATATTGATTCTGATATATATCCAGATAAATCATAAGGAGGAAGAGGGGGAAAAGGCAGGTTGTTAAAACAATTAAAAACTTATGTATTAACTGTATAGGTCCATTTTCCCACATAGCACATAGGCTATATATTGTGTCCAACAATTATAAAAAATAATTAAAAATTAAATTAAATTAAATTAAATTAAAAATCTAGCATGCATTATAATTAGGCGCACTCTTTAAGAAATTATTAATATTATTTATGCATTTATGTGTATTACCATAACGCAGTTATTTTACAGCAGGTCCTTTAATTAGAAAAATCAAATCAATAAGACTGATTATGAATGATTTCTGCATTAGGAGCTGGTGACATCTAATGATACGGCGTATTTACACAGGCAGGACAAAACGCTTCTTACTCCTAACGTGATCCAGAGAACTGTTACCCTGTGACAAGTTGCAAAGTGGAAGGTTTTCCTCTTTCTCTTTCTGCTTCACTACACACTTGTGTGTTTGTGATATTTAGTGTGTTCAAAGGAACATTAATCGTTATTAAATCCCGAGGCAAAGGCTCGCCTTCTCTTTATTTTCTTTCCAGACAAAACACACGTTTTAAAAGATAGCACATTCATTATTCACTATGAAAATCAGATTCCCATGCTGCCCCTTAAACGCTCAGGAATTCAGCCCGCATTTTCCAGTCTGATGTGTATGAAATTCCTTTTTGAACAAATTCCAAAATAAAAGTTGTGCCTCTAAAGAAATTAGCATAACCATCCCATCAATAATATCGCTATCTCTATGGGAATGATAGCGAAAGCAGTAGGGGTGTTCCTTTACTCAATTCTTCATGGATTCTCTGTTTCTTTTGAACCTGTTATAGCAAGTCAAGTGATTCTTTATCGGTGACAGGCCTGACAATACACGACGAGGACGGGAAAGCAGGTCAAAAGGAAGTTGCCATATGGACTTCAACATGCACTTTCCTAGCAATATAGGGCAGAGATCTGCTGCACACACAAGTGTGTTTATCGCGCTCTCTATTTGTCGTTTATTTTTAAGTGCTTGGGGTTAAATGAAGTTGAAGGCATTTGTTGCGGATAAAGTGGGGCAGCTGTATTAAAGTGAATCGCTCGTCTGTGTTTCTTGTCTGTTTACTTCTCCGTGGCTTTTACGCTAACAAACAAATGTGGATGCGTTCGGTTTGGCTGCTATCCATTTTATGGATTTTGGTGCAAAAGCAAGAGAATAAGGTAAAATTGTCACGTTGTCTGCTGTGTTTGGAAGGGCAGCATTCGGGATTGATCATTTTGTCTCAGCAAATATCAACTTGTAACAGGAATCAAAAGGTCGAAAGATCCTGACGGCTCCAGTCACGTGACTCCTGGCTGCCCGCGAGCAACAGGTGCATGCACTAGGGGAGGAGGGAGGACTCAAGGCATCCTTTCAGATTTCTTTTTTTTTTGTAGTCCTTGTCTTGCTGAAAGATGATGCTTGTAGTTAATCAAGTGCAGTAAATTCCGGTTTAATGTTTCTTTATTTGTTTATATACTCATTCTTTTAATTTGTTTTATTTGTGCATTTAACAATATTTCATAGGCTACTATTTACATAGATACAAGTAATTGTATGACATACTATTGATATATATGCTAATTTATATACACACACACACACACACACACACACACACACACAATGCACTGTATGTGTGTACATTTTATTAATATATTAAAGACCTTGAAAAAACATCAATGAGCTTGTTTATTCACAAAACAGGTTTAGTTTAAAATCGATTTAAATTATTGATTTTAATTAGTTTAAAATCAATTGAAATTATATATATATATATATATATATATATATATATACACGCACACGCACACACACACACAGTACTGTATTTGTGTACTTTTTATATTGAAGTCCTTGACAAAAGACATCCATGAGCTGTTTATTCAGAAAACAGGTTTAGATTAAACTCAATATAAATTATGTGAATGCTTAAGGGAAAGTTTATATTTTAAATCCTTTTCACTATTTTTTTTATTTATTTGCTTCCACTAGTTCATTTTAAATGGTCCTTCAGTGTGCCGAATTAATTTTTAAAGAAAAAAAAATCCATGTAGATTCTCACTTAATATGAGGTAATGAAGACTCTGTATAATGATTAAGAATATACAGTTTTAAATAGCTTTAGGTCACACTCCAGGACATATCGACTGCCCATATACACACAGTCAAGTCACTTAAACTGTGTTTCGTCATGTTTGTGTAAAATGAAAAACACATGAATATTGATATTTCCTGCAGTAAAGCTGAGATTTTTGTGCCACTCATTTTGCATTACTGCATCAGTAATGCTGGACTAGCTATTTTTGTGACACTGAAAAAGCTGTTGTGGGTAATACACTACTCAGAGAGTAACCCACAGGGTTTGTTTATACTATTAGATCAAGACCACACACGTCCAGTGTAAATATTTCAAGACTTCAAAGTACATGCAAACACTGCGCATTGTATTTTCAATACACGCTCATAACTGTTAACAAAGTGTCAGCCACAGAAAAAAGAATGACTCAAGGTCTGAGCAGTCAGAAGGACAGATAAAGCGATCATGGCTGGGTATGATAGTTTCTCCAAAATTCTTTCTGATGGGAATTTAAGTACGAGCCTATCAGCACTGCGTCTGGTATCTGTCCAAAACAGTAGGCCTCTAAAACAGACATGCCAGTGTTCAGAAAAAGAAGAAGAAAAAAATATATGAAGACGTTAGTTCTCTCCATCTACTTGGACTGAAAGCAGCTATTTAGCATCTTTTAGCAGATGTCCAGATAATTCACAAGTTTATCAAATTAATTCAATGGAGCAATGACCAAGGAAGTGATGTACTCCTAATCAGCCACAAAGAGAGACAGACAGAGAGAGAGAGAGAGAGAGAGATGGGAGATATGTGGGGCGAGTGTCACTTTAAGACAGAGCAAATAAATGACTGCATAAGCATTTTATCCAGGAGCAGCCTGATGGTTTAATGCTGTGCCTAGTTTATATCTACATACAAACACACCAGAATGGTTTTCTCATATGGAAGAAGGGGAGGGGGGGCTACATTACTTTTTAAATTGAGTTTCTCAGAGCATAATCTGTTCCAGGTCTTTGATGAAGAAATGTTCTCAAAGTATCACAGTGACTGATTTAATGAGAAGCGAGTGAGCACAATTTCAAACAATCTGATTTTCTGAACCTTCTGTGACTCTAAACTTTTAAAATTGCACTTAAGAATCACATCAATTACTCTTTAAAGTATGACATCGGCTAACTAGGCACACTAGCATAACAAACACACGCTATGGCGTATTTACTCCATATCCTCTCATCAGGATCTGATACATTGGTCCCTTATGTGAGTCTTCTGCGAAGCTCTCCCAAGTCCATTACTGTTTCCCTTTCTCTTCATCGAGGAGTGGAATACATGTGTGGCGGATCTACAAGTCTGACGATGATTTAGTCAAATATTACAGAGGCAAATATTTAGAGCCGACTTCTAGGTTTTCAGCATCTGATGAGACTATACGTTTGTACGTTCTCCATATTCTTCAGGCCACAGTTTAGATAATGCTTCTGAACGCTGCTCCAAAATCCCACCCGGTTTGATGAACTGAGAGAAGTGTATAATGTCTATGACTGATAACTGGACCAATGCTAATTTAAATCATCTGAATCAATGTCTGGCTGGGAAAAAAATTCAATACCTAAACGAAAACATCTGACTCAAATTGATTACTGACAATGCTGAGCATAAGAGATTTAATAATGATTACATGCTTAAAATATCCAGGCCATTTTTGAGAATCCATCACTCGTATATCTCTTAGTAAAGAAGCCACTGTGTGAGAGTTTGCTTGACAAGAAGAGCTATGACACAAAAACAAACAACAACATTAGCATTGGGAAAAATTAGCTGGCTAATCAGTGTCTTAGTCGCTTCATTATAACTTTGGCTGCTCTTAAGCGTAGTCTTGAGACTCAGAAAAGCAAAAGACCGAACGTTGACACGAGACTTTAACTTAAACCGTTCCAAAATGACTTCTTTTTTTACTGCACACTGAAAATAAGAACAAAACCCCTTAGCATGTACTCATCACACTCGCTCCAGCTCAAACACAGTGTCGCCTCCTCTTTAAGGTCCATATTTCTGTGAAAGCGAGCCATCATATTTTACTATTACCTATCAATTGGTTTCTAATCATGGTAATGAGGCGTCTGCCGTTTGGTGACAGAGAACTAACGGCCTCCGTGGGAGCATTAAGGAGCCTGGGTTATGCTGTGGGCCGTTAACTACCTACAGGCGCTTGCTAATGGCTCCAAATGACCTCCTCAGTGGCTATTAGCACATAATTAGAACCTTGCAGACCATCAATGACTTCCACCGGACATGCGTACCTCTTCGGTCTTCTCCTCCTTGCTCCCCCCTTTACTGTTTAATGGTCAGATTATGGTGAGGTGCTGGGATACGACCACAATTGCTGCATTAAGTTGTGTGTGGCTCGCATGCACCCAATGCTGCATACAGTAAAGCTGCAAATCATTTGCAGCACTGCGACAGCAGTGTTTCTCGACTACATATACAATGTGACCGTTCACATGGACCTTTAACTTCAACAAGTCCCTGCATGAAAGAATGAATTCTTGGGTCAGCTCATTTTTACAAATTGAGACAATATAATCCACTGCAAAGTCATCAATCTAATACAGTCGTTCTTTTAATATCTAGCATAAAAAAAAATAACATTTAATGTTCCAAAACGCCACCTGCTCTCTCCCCACCATCAGTGCCCTATCTGTTCTAGTCTCTTTTACTATTATGTGCTATTGTTGTGGATCACGCCGAGCGTAAAGTGCAAGGCACGGCCACACCGCACAAGTGATTCAGTCACACCAACCTCTGTGTACACTTAGCAATGCTCTCCAGTTACCCAGAACAAAGGCCTGCTTTAGTGGCTTAATGTCAGCTCAGGAGCTGCGGAGAACAATAGCAGAGCAAGAATAAAAAGAGGAACACAATGTTTTGTAAAGAAAATACACCACGACACATCTATGTGGTAGTAACTTGTCAAATTATCAGCAAATTATCTTACCTCACTGCAACAGTTATGCAAGTCATCTGTGAAATCCGCAGGCTTTGTGGCAAAAGTATGAAACAACAAATTTAAGCAGCAGGGAGGAATCTTTCTAGGTCATCAACTAGCCTTGGACAATGGAATCTAAAAAAGATCATGACAGGGTGGAGGAAAAAAAAACAGCTCAAGTCTATTGTCTTTTTTTTCTGTGTTTACATAGAGTTAAGTTTTTATATCTGATATTATATTATATATACACACTAATGTTCAAAAATGAGGGTGGTATGATTATTTAATGTTGTTGAAAAGCCTCTGATGCTCACCAAAGCTGCATTTATTTAATAAAAAAATAAAAAAATAAAATAAATAAAAATAAACAGCAATATTGTGAATTATTGAATATATAATATTCAACAGTTTGAGGGTGTAAGATTATTTAATGTTTTTGAAAAGTCTGTGATGCTCACCAAGGCTGCATTTATTTAATAAAAAAATACATTATAAACAGTAATATTGTGAATTACTTTTTTTTCTCTATTTGATTTTTAAAAAAAGTTATTTATTCCTGTGTGGCCAAAACTGAATTTGCTGATTTTGTGCTCACAAAAATATTTCTTATTACTTATTACAATGTGGAAAACAGTTGTGCTGCTTGATGTATTTGTGGAAACTGTTTTTATTTTACTTTTTTATTTTATTATTATTTTTTTTATGAATAGACAGTTCAAAAGAACAGCCTTTATGTTTCACTGTCATTATTGATCAAATTAATGCATCCTTGCTGAATAAAAGTATTAATTATCACCTTGCTGACCCCAAACTTTGAATGATAGTGTATGTACCACTTTAAAGCATTTAGTATATGCAAGCCAGCATTATGTCCTATAGGATGCATCTCCCTTCAAAGTTTGTAAGTATGGGCAGAGCACAGGGTCAGCAGTGTGCTTTCTAGAGACCAGAGGCAGTACTGCAGGCTTTTTTTTTTTTTTAGCTAGAGAAGCCCACCAGACAGCCATGAGCAGAGGTCACCTACTCTGTGTTCACAATCACTTCCTGCATTCTAAATCTCCCAAACCACAGATACCATTTTGGATGCATTTTCTTTGTCGGATTTAAATCATTCTCTGACGATGCCACCACCCTCCAGTCTCTCTCTCTCTCTTTCAGCATTCCCTGAATTAATTTGTTTTCATTTGCAGCATGTCAACTGAAAATATGTAGTTGTTTTCTGTGGCAGTGCAAAAGAATCTCTCTGGCGAGTGTGTTTCTGCTTCTAAAATCATTAAATCTGTGTATGTTTTTTACAGTGCAATATCAGTAAATACATAAACAGCCTGCTGTAGCTGCTCTCCTCTCAGCTGCATCTGCGGTGCTTCCCTCTTCACAGTGTGCCATTCCGCAGCATTCCCCTAGTGTTTGTCCTGTGTTGTCTGAACGCTGCCAGCCACTGCTGCTACAATGTCAGGCCGATCCACTGCCAAAGTGCAGGGACGGGCGACCGCTGCGGGTCCCAATTATCTGCGGGGTGACGGCGTTGTCCAAAAATAACTTCTTTTTCCCATATACTTCTGGACTGGCTGCCCCCGGCCACGGGCCGTCCACCTCTCTAAGCCCATCTGGCAGGAGGACAAACAAAATCTTGGTAGTCCTTCAGTCGAAAACCTTTTCTCAGTCTGGAAAATGACTTCACCCCGTCATCCATTTCTCCACAGTGACCAAAACCCTGGACATAGTTAATCAGCGAAAAAGGGCACGCCTCCAAAACGCCATTCTTCCGCAGCCACATTAGTGCACAAGTAAGATTTACAGATCACTTAATGTTCCAGAGTTCTCCGCATAAAAGTATATACAAAGGTTAATATTGTAATAATATCTTCCTGGAGGGCATTGCAATCATTATCTCTCTAGAGATATCAATTAGAAGCACTTTACAGCAGGTAATGACAGAGATTCCGGTCCAAAATGACATTATTATTATTATCATCATCTATATTCCCGCACTCCCTATACCAGGCAAAAGAAGCAGCGTAGGTTCAGCCAAACGAAAGAAAGAAACGTATCTTATGGCGCACATTAATCTTAGTTTTATGTGGTCAAGCTGAGAGACTAACAAGCTTTCAATGTAACCCCTCTGCCTTGGCATTTAGGTAGCATGCAACAGTTGTCCGCACCTCACGTGTTCATCTCGTATGCTACTCATCTCTTCTTTGTTTTAGGAGGATAACGTACACGGCGTGGAGGCCGGATACCCGCAAAGCAAACGGAAACGGTGATAGACACACATCGCGTGAGAGACACGTGGGAAGCAGATAGAAACGACAGAGGCAGTTATGAATCAAAAGCTTTTTGCTGCCGCTTGGCTAATATTTGCTTGCTAACAAACACAGATTTACACCGTTGCTTTCGGTGTTTGTCTAGAAACGAAAAAAAAGAAAAAAAAAAAAGAGTTGGAACACTGGACTGACCTTTGGGCTTCGCTACTAACATTAATAAGGAGGATTTGTTATGTTATTGACCCTCTTATCAACAGCATGAATAATTCACAGCTGGGCCAGCACTTGTCCAAAAGCAGATGAGAAAACAGCACCCATGCCTCTGACTGTTGATTTAGCAGTTTCGTATTTAATAAGGAACTGGAGCGCTGGGAGGCGCCTTTTTTTTAGAGAGATTTAATTGGGCGCTGGTGACATCCATCACATGGTTGTCATGACCATGACCTTTCGTTTGGGGCTATTCATAATAAGAGAGTTATGAGCCAGTTCTTCGTATTTCTAGCGACTCACCCCTGCGCTTGTGTAATGGATGCCGTAGCATTTGTAAACCTTATCTTACAGGAGTTGGTTAAAGCTAGCGTGCACATCAGATTTATTGTTTTCTGTCAGGCCAGTTAGGGGAGACGTAAAAGGGTGTGAGTATTTGGAGAAGGATGATTTAACGTGGATGGATAAAGTCCTACGCTTTGGAGGAAGAGGCCCTGCCATGTTACTGTTTTACTGAGAGTAATCCTTGACACAAATGAGTATTTACAGCCTTAGGGATGTGGCATATTGGAAAAACGCATTTTCCATATCATTTCCAAATCCCCGTTTTAGCAAACAAGCTCTCCAGAGCTAAAAATGCCACGTGGAGAGGGAGCGGCGGGAAAATGGAATTCGAGATGGAAACGGAAGCGCTATTAAAGTCGTCTCCGTACAACTCGGAGGCAGCGAGGGAGAAAAGAGCTCCACGCGCAGGTTAATTTCATCAACCCCGCGGGCTCCGGGGACCGAGCCGGAGTCAGAGGGAGCTCCCGACGAGCCTTCCGCACAAGCCTTGAAGAAAGTTGCGAGACAGAAGGTGAGAGGGAGAGAGAGTGAGGGATCAAATACAGGTGAGCGTACTCCCTCAGGAGCACCAGATGGCCTGCACTACCCCCTGCGTTTGTGCACTTAACTGCTTCGCTGTGTCACCACAACAATGGTCATTCACCGATGAGCTCTCTTACACAACTCCTCCTTTATGCATAAACATAAAGCCATCGTACATTATTAAAGCAGGCCAGGCGCACGTAATCTTTTCAGACTGGGACAAACTTACCACCATTGATATCTATGTATTTATTACAGCAATAGAGCAATATGAGGGTGAGGCGCAGAGAGATATCGGCTTACCCGAGGCTGAGAGGGAAATTTAAGATAAAGGATATTTAATATCCAGTTCACATCACCAGGGCTAAGCCTTTAATAGCACGAGGGGTTTCCATGCAGGTAATGCCTTTGTCTTTGTCTAAACACACTTCCACGGACTCTAACTGTAGTCGTGGAAAGCGTGCGGGTCACTGATAAATGTGCCGTAATGGCTCGACGTGGGAGATTGCCCATTTGTCCTGTCAGGTTATTAATGCACCTGGGCACTTCCTCCAAAGGTGTTATCTAGCGGTGAGAAAAAAACGAGGCGATATATAATTAATTCCCTATCTCCCGCGTACTTGCCTCTCTTTTACAGTGTTCTTACACTTTGTCACATTGCATTAGAATCAAACGACGTGCGCCACGGCTGGCAATAACCACGGAGACAAATATGCATGTATATTATTGGGAGTAACATTAGGCTGGTGATGTCAGGTTATTAATGCACCTGGGCACTTTCTCCAAAGATGTTATCTCACGGTGGAAAAAAATGCGGTGATATATAATTAATTCACTATCTCCTGCGTGTTTGCCTATCTTTTACAGTGTTCTTACATTTTGTCACATTGCATTAGAATCAAACGATGTGTGCCGCGGCTGGCAATAATCGCGGCGACAAATATGCATGTATATTATTGGGAGTAACATTAGGCTGGTGACTTGCATTCCAGGGCACATTACTGCTGCTTATTTTGTGTCTAAATGATAATGAGCGGCGGAATGATAACCTATATCATTTAGAGTGAAATATGAATTTAAAACACTGCCTGCCATTTAGAGAGGAGAAATGTGTTGTGGAGAGATCACTCAGGTGTCTTCTGCGTTCATATGAAAACCGGGCTTGAGTTTTCTTCAATTGGTAAAAGACTATTGTTGTCCTAATTACGAGCTGGCTGATGCATTATTTAACGATCCAACATACATCGCCAGGGCTGGATATGAGTAAAATAATTTATGACAAGATCTCTTTTTTTTGCCCCTCACTTTAAATCAAACTTCAATAAATGTGCCACCCCTATCCATATTACATGAGGCCTTGCTGAAAACAAGTAGCATGCAGGAGTCTGTTATTCAAAATTCTTCTGACAGCATGGGGTCAAAAAAAAAATCACAGCGAAGACCAAGGAGGTGTGCTTGGTTAGCGCACCTTGGGCTGCGCAAAAGGAAAGACAGCAGAGGAAATACAACACACAAGCCCCTTCAAAACAATATATTAAGAAGTATATTGTTAGTAACCTTAAAGGTCGACCTTTTACAAAATATCACTATGCAGACTAGAAAGGAAAAGAGAGATCGACTCGAGTTGTGTAGGGGTCTCAGAGCCCCCGAGGTTCTTTTAATAGTTCAAAAAACATACTTAACTTTGACATGTCAGGGTGAATCTTTATGACTGAGCCCAAACTTACGGAAACAGATAAACAAACTTCATAAAATTCATCACATGGTGTCCATGAAAAATGTTACATTACTTTACCAGGTTTGGGTTTAGGAATCCCAGGAATCAGATTGGTGGACACACTATAACAGCATACTTGTTTTATTTAACCTCTACATTTACTTTCAAAATCATAGGAACTATTTATAAACATGTCAACTTCAAAACTGTTATTTAAAGGGGTCATATGATGTTGCTAAAAAGAACATTATTTTGTGTATTTGGTGTAATGAAATGTGTTTATGAGGTTTAAGGTTCAAAAAACACATTATTTTCCACATACTGTACATTATTGTTTCTCCTCTATGATACATAATTACGAATTATAATGACATAAACTGTCGTTTTACGCGTTGCATCGCGCCGCGTAAACATAAAACCATGTCTGCATTTGTGATCGGAAAGAGCTTGTAACACTTCAAAGAGAAAGGAAAAATTGAAATCGCATAATATGACCCCTTTAAATATATTTGTTTACATGTGAATGTGAAATCATACTATATGTCTGCATGTGCATGACTGAATTCTCTATGACAATAAAGTCAAATAGCAACTTATTTGCAGAAAGCATGTATTTGTGTACCTTTTATGTTGCGGTATACAGGTAAAACATGACTGACCTCTATTTAGCTCACATGCCGTCATCACAATGGCATCAGGACAGACTTTAATGAGCACTAACGCAATGGGCAGACCTGTAGCTATCCATCATTAAGTGTGCTGAGAGCAACACTGCAGCTTAAAAGCACAACTGAACAGACCCTGCAGAGGAGGAAAGCGGCCTTAACCAAATTTATATCATATTACGCATTGAAATGTGACCCCGTAATGACATCACTGAAATTCAATCAAACCCTTTATTCGGTATTACTTAAGTTGAACTAGTGTCCTTCCTCATCCGAAATTAGTAAATTGAATATGCTCCTTGTTTTTGTTACAGCGGGCCCAAGACACAGTTTGATTTAAAACGTTTTGATTTTCACAAAGCCTAATTTTCAGGAGCACATCTGAAGAGCAAAAATAGCCCGGGAAGTTGGCAGAATTGTTTTTATTGATTGTGGTTTACGTAATTGCTATCTATCTGTATTTGTCTACTCGAGCACGAGGGTCATGTATTACGTTTCAATGCAGCCAGTGAACGCTGTTAAAAGCCATTGAGAGCAGTGAGGGGTGCGGCGGGAGAGGTTTGTTTTTGAAGTTGTTGTGTTGTTGACACTGAGAGGCTCTCAAACTGCTGGTATTGAGAGTGACTGACACATTCATAATTCCACCATTATGTACTTGACTGATCTGCTCTAAAGCTGATGTCAAAACCAACAGACTCAACAGTCCTAGATGCATCCATGAACGCTCAGTATCAGGCCTGATTTTAAGACGGGCAACAAAGACAACACCATATATCAGGGGTCTTCAAGTCCGCTGTCCTTCAGAGTTTAGCTCCAAGCTAATCAATGTCTTCAGGATCACTCCATCCGGTTCCAAAAACACAAACAATTCAACTTGCAGTACCCAGCTAGAATGCTGTGAACACAGACTATATACTGCACTACAAACAAAATACTGATACAAACTGAATATCAGCACTAGAACACTGCTTGTACAGTACAGTCAAACTAAAGGACCAGAACATGCTGTATGAGTACGGTTCAGTTTTATTTCCAGCTTTCTAAATATTATTTTGTATTGTTTATTTATGCATTCCAGGGAGAGACATGACAGGAAATTGTGGAGAAAACAGGAAAGAATAAAATTGGGAAAAGTCACAAGTCAAAGTCGCTATGTCAAAAGATTTAAAGGGGTCATATGATGCGATTTAAAATTTTCCTTTCTCTTTGGAGTGTTACAAGCTCTTGGTGCATAAAGAAGATCTGTAAAGTTGCAAAGACTAAAGTCTCAAATCCAAAGAGATATTCTTTATAAAAGTTAAGAGTCAGCCACACCTACCTAAAACGGCTCGTTCTAACACGCCCCAAACATATCTACCTCACTATGTGGAAATATTAGCATAATGCCGCCCAAACGTGCACGCAAAGAAAGAAGGTTTGGTTTCAGTAACCGCAGTTAGTGTTGAAGCAGC
>NW_015627250.1:73396-91684 GCF_001515625.1 Sinocyclocheilus rhinocerous
ACACATACCAGCTTCATCGCTGTGTCTGTCACGCGACTCTGTTCCCCTTTCATGCTCTGTCTTTACATTTATTTTGAAAGCTGAAGCTGCGATTATGGTAAGAGGCTTTACATTTCCGACGAGTGCTTGCGGTTTTCGGCCAATCACAATGCACTGGGTCATCTGGCCAATCAGAGCAGACTGCGCTTGTCGGAAGGAGGGGGCTTTGTAGAAAACGAAGCGTTTGAGAGAGGCGGGGCATAGAGGACCTACAATAATGTACAGTATTTGAAAAATAATGTGTTTTTTGAACATTAAAGCATGTCAACATATTCTGTTACACCAAATACACAAAATAATGATCTTTAAAATAGCATCATATGACCCCTTTAAAGTGTTCATGTGAGCACCATGGCTTAATGTGTCAAAACACGTTTGCTAAGCACTCGGCTACGACTATGGCCTGTTTAGGATTACAAGGCCACTGGCAAGAGGTCACACACATACTATACAGTATGTGCATAATTGGGAGTCATGAACAAGTTTATTTCTAGAAAATATCATGTCTGAACATCAGAGCCTGTTGAATCAGACAGCAACAAAATGAATATTCTTCACCTGTTTGCTCATGTTGACTTCTCTTGTTTAGATTTCACAGTGGGGGGAGAAAAAAGAAAACTGCATATTTACTTTTAATTGAAAGGAAATTAAAGACGCATCCACATCCGAAAATGACAAAGGAGTATCACAAGGCTTGGAAGTGATGATAGCTTTTGTTTAAGATGGATGTCATAAAGAACCCCTCCCCCACTGATAATAATAAAAAAGAAGAGAAAAAAAAAAGAAGTCTTGGACATTTCTCCAAATACAATTACCTCTGCATCACCTGATTCAATCAAATGAATTTGCATTCTGTTTGCATCCAATGTTCCGTGGCCCAGTAAACAAGACCGGGGGAATAAATCTGATGTGTTTTCATGGTTCTGCCTGCACCCCCCTATTCGCTACACTTTATTTGGAATATTTGAATTCTCATGAATCTGTAAACGCACCATGTGTGGGTGAAATTAAAAGCTTTACTTTGGAGTAAGGAGCGTCCTTTCAGGATGAGAAGAGAAATGCTTGTGAAATGTTTGATACATTTGTGACTGGCCATATGTTGCCTGATTGAAGAGAAAAATGGAGCTCGATATAAGCCCTCAATTGACCTTGAATTTGAGGCTGGGGCAACTGTCACAACTTACTATTAAAAAGAACTGGAATCCTTTTTAATTTTTCACAGGATTGAAAACGAGGCTGTGAGGGACAGAAGTACATTCAAGCTGTAGTTGTTCAACTGACAAAACATATTTACATAAAAAATCAGTAGACAAAAACTCCATACATTGTGTTTAAAAAGTTGGGATTTTTGAAAACTGAATGCGTTAACAGTGCATGCCATTGCAACGACTAGTTTTCATCTGCGTTAAATAGGATGTTCTTAAACAGATAGTTCACCCAAAAATGAAAATTCTGTCATTATTTATTTACCAGCGTTGCTCCAAACCTGTATGACTGACTTTCTTCAAAAAGAGAACTTTTAATGAATAATGACTGATAATTTCCATATACTGACAGATAATAGTGACCAAAAAAAAAAAAAAAAAAATTCTACAAAAGCACCACAAAAGTAGTTCATACAGCAGAATTGTGTGAGGAACAGTAATTGAATTCATTATCTAATGATAATCTTCACCTTCACCACTGCAGCTTTTGAATTAAATATGGTGCTTTTATAAGGCTTTTATAGGAGCTTGAGAGCCTGTGGTCAATATAAACACGTCTTTGTATGAGGAAAAAAGGTATTTTTTTTGTGTTCATCGAGGGGGGAAAAAACAACAGCATACAGGTCTAGAAGAACAAGAAACTGAGTAAATACAGAACATTGCCTTTAACAAACAACCCCGTCAGAAAAATAAAATTGTATCATTGAATTATGATGCATTTGAAAGCACAACTGCATTGTAGCCACACACACTGCTACTCACACTCAGCCAATGCACAGAAAGTAAAAGTCCATTGTTCTGTCAAATAAAAAGCCCTAATCTATCTGTCTTGCTCTCCTCCCACCAGCTACTCCATGAGACAGACTCATCTTCACATGTCTTCATATTCATATGAACACACAGAGGTGGGGGTCAGCTCGGTTAAAGACTCCCTTTACATCACGAACATCATAAAGAACACAGGCCCGTCTGAACGTGTACATTAACTGTTCTCTGTGTTCCACTGGGGCAGATCAAAATGAAGAATAATATTGTAAAGAGATAATGGAAAAAGAAATGTGAATATGCTAATGCTTCCTTCTGACATATGAATGTTTTGAATTCTTCAACACTGTTGTAGCCACATAAACATCTAGCAGAATACTGATGAGAAGACGCCCGGTGCTACCTGACGCTAACAGTACAAACGTGTGCTAGCAGATCTGGCTTTCTACCTGGCTCCAATCTTTCCTATAACTCAACAATTTATGCTACTGAAAAAAATCAACTTCCTCTTAATAATGCAAAGTCTGCGACTGAACCGTTGGGCACAGAGTCAATAAAAGATTGCATTAGCTTGACGATGGAAAATATAGCATTTTCCATTCAGCCCATTTGTACATGTTTTTGTAAGTACTGAAGCATAAGCATAAAGACCGCGGTGGTTTGATGTCGCTACAATACTCGTATTGAATGGGGAGGTAAATACCACAGCTTTGATTGAGGGTAGAAGAAGAGAGGTTGGGGTTGGTTTGGGTTGCTTTAATGGCAGGCCGACCACTGTGTGTTGGAATAATAATTACGAAGACTATTTATTTTTAATTGATATGCCCTTTCTTACTATGAAAAGAACAATTATCCCGAGAACCGCATGCCTCTCTCATGCACAGTATGCCATTGAAATAAAAAGGGTCCTGTGCAAAATGAGCAAGAACAGTCATATTTCTGCCAAAACCCTTTTTCTGTGTCAACGTTTATATCAAAGAACAATAATTTTGGCATTAAAACCACTCAACTCACCAGTCTAATATCATTTTTTGATGATTTGCTGGATTGATTGGGTATTAAAAGCACCGATACAAGATAAGAGCCAGTAAAGAAGGGAAAGATTTCATGTTAAGTGCATATTACATTCATGGGGCGCTGCATAATTTGATGCGAGAATATTTCTTATGGATTGTGTTATATGCAGAGAACTATTTTACAGTTCTGAAGTTTAGCTTTTCATATAAATAAGCGGTGTAATTACTCCTAAATGGAGATCCCGAAATGACCAGAGGGCTTTTCACAAGTGTCAAAAGAACTCATAACCACTCTCTCTTTCATTCTGAATCTCCGTCGACTGCAGGAGTGAGTCTTAGTCTGCCACAGAGGATGTTTCTAGGTATGCCACGATTTTTGTCTGTCTGTTTTTGCTCGTATATATTTAATTAGGTCAGCAAAAAAGATAAATTGTGTCAAATTGTGACTTGAGAATTGACAAAATCCTTAACACTTTTCTCCCTGGAATAAATTATACATAGACTTTGAAAATAAATAAATGCACCATACATTATTCTGTTGACTATGACAGAACAGAAATAGGCCTTTTCTCTGACTGGTAAGTTTTTTTTTTGCATGTCTCAGTGTCTCACTTATTTAGAGATATATTTATTTATTTAAGTTGAAATAGAAAAGCCAGTGTAGTAGAACATAAAAGCAATCAGTCGCTGTGACTTAACAAGAATGTGCCCCTATTAAATAAACTCTAAACCCATCAATGAAAAACAGCTCAGTACATCCGCAATTTTCTGAGCCATTTGGAGGACAGACAAGCTATAGCTATTTTTAATTTATTTATATTTTTCCCAGACTAAGGGATGTGTGTTATCTTTTATAGGATTGACAGGAAATAAAAATTACGTTTGATCAATACATACAGCGATTGTAGTAGCAGTGTTTGTGCGGGGGGATGGGATGGGATTGGATCGTGAGGTTGAATGCGGGCCGATCCCCTGTTTTCTTGCCTCCTGGAGATGCAAATGTCAGCTTTGAGCAGTTTGTGGACTCCCTGCTAAGTGCTTGGCCCATATTAAACCAAACTGCTTCCATCTTCTGGACTTCTGGCATTCCACACCCTTACGTCGGCCATCAATGTGTCACATGACGACCCATTCTTTAGAACCAATTCCATAACTCCAGATCGTAAAAAAATAACGATTTGCTTTTCCTTCCCCCACCTTTTTACAGATCATTTCAACTCCCTTCATATCTAATATTTCAGTCTGATATTGCTTTGTATTAGAATTTTAAGGGTCTCCCTCCCTATATGTACTGTATTATGCATCAGGAAAATTGTCGAATTGTTGAGAAGGGGGAAAATTTCTATTTTATATATATATATATATATATATATATAAATAAAACTGAGTTACGTTCAAACTAACCATGGAGAGGGCATATGCCCCCTTACTTTGAATAGGCATGATACTTCTGGTGCAGGTACTGTTTTATACTAAATGTCACACGGAAGCCAATGGCTAATAGAGGAGGAACAACAGTGCTAAACTACTTTGGCACGAGATGACAGACACATTTTGAAAAAACAAACATGGCTCTGAGACAGCATAACTTCATCTCGGCTACTTAAAAATATCCCGTTTCATTGCAGTCCAGAAACATTCCATAATTGGGCTACACACGAAGAGCGCAGGATGGAAAGAAGCAGCGTTTTCTCTTTCTCCCTCACACTTCTCTTTGTCTTTTCCTGAAGGCTATTCCTACCATTATGTGAATGGCCTTTGTGGATTTACTGTGCGTGTTGTGCCAGCCCGGGCCAAAGAGAAGTCCTTGTGGAATAAGCTAATCCATTTCAAACGAGACGCGACTGACGCGGACATTACTTCGCAAAGGCAGGGAACAGAGCGTGATGTCACCCGTCCAAAGTTTGGATTCAAAACACACACGCGGCCCCTCGCCCCTCCCTTTCTGCGGCCTTTTCTTTTGAAACTGGAGGCCAACTACAATAATCAGGCTTCGCTCAAAGTATTTATCAGATGGAAGGAGGCGCGATTACATCAAGTGCAAATATGTGTCCCCGTTATCCTTCCAGACTATACGATCCACCGGAGCAACACTGGAGGTGACACAGAAAGACAGAGAGAGAGAGAGAGAGAGCAGAAGAGCTGTGGGATGAAGATATGGATAAACTGAGTGGGAGGTGAAGAGAAGAGAGAAGAGGGGGGTAAAAAGTTGAAAGAGAGACAAGACCAGCTGATAGCGAAGGGGAGAAAACTTGATAAAAAGAGGAACTGGGGGAAAAGAAAAAAGAAAAGAAAAAACGAGACGGGGTGGGAGGGAGCTTTGTATACAGCAACTCATTATCCCACAATCAAACCACTCCTTTTCTCTTACAGTTGCACTCTCTGCCTCTCGGTTTTGTTAACGCTCTTTCTTTTCCGTCTTCTTTTTTTGTAACTTATTTATGAGGAGTTAGAGCGAATCTGCAGAGCTTTGCATTTCACTCTCGGTTTATGTCTAATTTAGTAAACATCCTGGTACAAGTTGGGCCTGTCAACATCCCCTCCCCTCACCTCTCATTTAGATTGTGGCTTTATGTTTGTAGGGGGCGAGTAAAATAAGAGGTAAACAAACATGGCTCTGAGACAGCATAACTTCATCTCGGCTACATAAAAATATCCCGTTTCATTGCAGTCCAGAAACATTCCATAATTGGGCTACACACGAAGAGCGCAGGATGGAAAGAAGCAGCGTTTTCTCTTTCTCCCTCACACTTCTCTTTGTCTTTTCCTGAAGGCTATTCCTACCATTATGTGAATGGCCTTTGTGGATTTACTGTGCGTGTTGTGCCAGCCCGGGCCAAAGAGAAGTCCTTGTGGAATAAGCTAATCCATTTCAAACGAGACGCGACTGACGCGGACATTACTTCGCAAAGGCAGGGAACAGAGCGTGATGTCACCCGTCCAAAGTTTGGATTCAAAACACACACGCGGCCCCTCGCCCCTCCCTTTCTGCGGCCTTTTCTTTTGAAACTGGAGGCCAACTACAATAATCAGGCTTCGCTCAAAGTATTTATCAGATGGAAGGAGGCGCGATTACATCAAGTGCAAATATGTGTCCCCGTTATCCTTCCAGACTATACGATCCACCGGAGCAACACTGGAGGTGACACAGAAAGACAGAGAGAGAGAGAGAGAGAGCAGAAGAGCTGTGGGATGAAGATATGGATAAACTGAGTGGGAGGTGAAGAGAAGAGAGAAGAGGGGGGTAAAAAGTTGAAAGAGAGACAAGACCAGCTGATAGCGAAGGGGAGAAAACTTGATAAAAAGAGGAACTGGGGGAAAAGAAAAAAGAAAAGAAAAAACGAGACGGGGTGGGAGGGAGCTTTGTATACAGCAACTCATTATCCCACAATCAAACCACTCCTTTTCTCTTACAGTTGCACTCTCTGCCTCTCGGTTTTGTTAACGCTCTTTCTTTTCCGTCTTCTTTTTTTGTAACTTATTTATGAGGAGTTAGAGCGAATCTGCAGAGCTTTGCATTTCACTCTCGGTTTATGTCTAATTTAGTAAACATCCTGGTACAAGTTGGGCCTGTCAACATCCCCTCCCCTCACCTCTCATTTAGATTGTGGCTTTATGTTTGTAGGGGGCGAGTAAAATAAGAGGTGTTTTGATCGAGTTAGCCTATGTCTCAAGTATGGATCTTATTTTAGTCTCTGTAAGAGGTATAAGGCCGCTAACCGCATCACTGCATTGTGGTGGTGGTTCTGCTGTCATAGTGCGTTTTCTTCATTTCTCATTACCTGCTAATGTGGACAGGGGCCAAAACCACTAACCAGCCCTCTACCCACCTCTCAGTATCTTCGCTTTCTCTCTCTCTATTCTTCCATCTCGGCCCCTGCTGATGGGCTAAATGGTCTGGCTGCTAACAAAAGGAGAAAGGGAGAGAGATGAAATATATTTTGACTGTTTCATGGAAAAACAATCTGACACAAAGTAATATTCATCTCCAATGAATCCAATATTCTTTTTGGAATGATATTAGACGGTATCTATTCTATCTTCCATTGTGTTCCCATCTGCCCTTTTCAGGATCTAAATTATGTGCATTAGTACGTAAATGGGCTAATGCCTGTCTGTATTTAGCAGGCTACATGCCGTGAATATATTCTCTGCTTCACGAAGTAATTGGTAATTACAGTGGTCATTTAGGCAATCACTGTCTCTCCCAGATTCATGTCATTCTTAAAAATAACTAGCTCTTAACCTTTGACAGAATTCTACAGAAACTGTTCATCACCGCCCCCGCTTTGATTAATTTTGTGCATACACTTTCTCTCCCTCACAAGTGCGACTGCACACACTCTCGCACAGACACGCGCACACGGAACTGTATCAATAATAGTGATGTTTTTGCATTTGTTAACTGTGACAGTTTGCCTCTCTCATCAAAACAGAGGAGAGATGTGGGGAGAATAAAACAGTTACATGTAAGGTATGCGTACTGTTCTAAAACGATTAGTTCCATTTATAAACAATTAGACAACAGGACACACAGGGCATTTAGCCTTATCATCTCTTCCTAATCTCCCTCTCTCAGTCTCTTTCTCCCTCCCGCTCTGCCACGAACAAATTCAGTACTTTAACTGTGATAATCTTTTGTCTGCGTGCTCCCTGTATTTCACTTTCTTTGTTTATACAGTCTTATTCACACATTATTCATTTCCACGCATAATGAAGCAGCGCACAGAAGAACTTTCGCTCTGCGGATACTGACTTTGAAAAATAACAAGGTCGACAGCTTTAGCTCCAGAACATTTCCCTCCGTGGCACTTAAGATCCCCATTATGTTGTCTAAGGCACTAAAGGATCTTCTCCCTCGTCTTCCCCACACTACATGTGAGATCGGTTTTGGGTTTTTGCAAAACTTGACAGGAAGTGTGGAAGCCTTTTAATATCATGTCAAAAATGGTTGCCGCAACAAGAACTGTTTAGAATTTAAAACGTTGCTTCTTGTAAAAAGGAAATAAAAATGCAGCTTTTTATAATGTTTTCAATGCTACATACCTATTTAAAAAGCATACAGTAAATCAACAGTGCGGTCTGTCTGTGTGTAGCGTATGTCATACGTGTATGTCAGAGTCACAAGAAGCAGGGGTCTCTTTTTTTGGCTTTGTTACGAGTGGAGAGATAAAGAATTAAAAAAAATAAATCAAATATTTGAAAATCATTCAAAAAAGGGTTAATATAATTTAACAGCCTCCCAGAATACTGAATCTTAAAATATGATTTGTACCCCTTATAATTTCTTACCCTTGCAACGTTTGACTTCGCTCAAATGGAGAAATGAAATGAAATTAAGTCAAAGAATGGTCCCTGTAATATTAATGAGAGTTTGTATGGTGTAATTTAAGCTTCCTTTTATGCCTGAGTTGCAAAGCCTGAATTATCTATTCAGAGGGATACAAAGTTTTACTGCCGTGAAAGTTTAAAGAATGTTCTTTCTGCCGCTGCCACAGCTGAATGGGGCTTAAAACAGAGGTTAGTCTAGGAGGATCTTCTGAGTACAGGATGCCCCTTTTATTACTAACCTTTGACCAGTCTGTCCTCTCCAAATCCTAATTTTAACCGTTATGAAAGAGACAAAAGTGCCAGCTTCAGCTGAGCATGAAAACGGACCCAGAAGAAGACGTCTGTCAGAGCTAAAATGAGGACTGTCTGAAACAGTTCATCCATGACATACTGTATAGATTGGTGGACTGCAGTTAGGTGAGAGCCAAAAGTTTCATATGAACATGCCAGAACACTGGAATTTTTTAGAAGTTGTATGATTATTGGAGTACATTTTACAAGAAAATACTATTTCAGTTTTTCTACTTCAAAAATGTATGTCACTTGCTGCTTATTTAAATTTAGCAATGTCTGAATAAAAATTATTTCTACATAGTTTTTCAGCATATATATATATATATATACACGGTATATATATGTGTGTGTGTGTGTGTGTGTGAAATATATACATCAAATATGCAAATATGAATGCATATTTGATGTATATAGTGTGTGGGTGTGTGTGTATATATATATATATATATATATATGTATATACACCCACACACTGTATATACACATCAAATATGCATTCAGACTTCACACTGCACAGCAAGCATGTCAAAATACAAATGCTGAGGCCAGTTTATAAGAACTGAGAAGGAAATTAAAACATTTAGAACTATGAATAATATGGCTATTAGTTCTAGTAACAATACAATCAACATATGAGCCCGTATAAAAATTAAAAGAAGGCTTTGAGGAGAAATAACTGAACTACATACTGCGGTGGTGGAAAACCTGCAGCTCAGCAAACAACTGATGCTTCTTTAATACATCAAAGCTTAAGGCCACATATAATTAAGAGTACATGAATCTAATGTGTTTCCATTCTCCCCGGGGATTTGTTTTAGCTCTGATTTCTTTGATTGTATTCCCAGTAAAGCACTACGATTGTTTGTACAATCAAGCTGCAGGGACCGCACGTATTTGTGCGTGTGTGTGTGTGTTCTCAATGGCCAGCATAAACATTCATTTCAGTGTGTGTCTGTCCATGTGCATGTGTATGCGTATGTGAGCGGTCATTGCCAAGCATAAGCGTGTATTTGTGATAATTCGGATCACTGCACGAGCACGTTCCCGCTGACACTGCTGCCACCCAATTCCGGCCTTATAGGCATTATGGAGAAGAAGCCGTGCTCCAACAGCACTCTGAGCCGGGCTCCGTCTCTGCTGTGTGCTTCTGGATTTTATCAAGATTTCCCACTGAGCACCGATATATTAGTGTGGCAAACATATCTGCCAATTCAAACTTGCATCAAAAGCGTATCGACGACGCAGCCGAAACAGCATTTCCATGCACTTCGTCTTCTGAATTGCTAAAATCAGCTTGGCAAAAGAAGCGGCACCATAAAATTCAGCTGTGGTTTTCTTTCAGCCAAAGCGCTTTTCTTTTGTTGTGAAAAAGGAAAAAAAGGTGGTGGTGGCGGAGGGGGTGTGGAGAGAAAAGCCTAGGTCTTAGCTGCGCAAGAGTATGGGGAATGCATGGGTCCATCTGGCATCCAAAGAGAAGGCTTTGTCAGGATCCATCCAAGACACACTGCTGCAGAAGGGTCCTTTTCTACAGCACCTGCAAAAATACCTCCGAGCCGCGCCAGGCGTCGTCTGCCCGCCCGCCTGCCTGCATCCTTAGCATTGTTTTTCTGTAACCTCTCCGAGCCCTGCGAAGAACGCAGCCACCCTGCTGCTTTTAGAAATATGGGAAGTAGAGAAAGATAAATATTTAAAGGGCAGAGAGCGTGTCAATGGAGGGATGGAAGTAAAATAGTGCTTTGCAACGAAGGAGGCCGTTGCCAAATGTCATATTAAAAAGCGATACCTGTGTATTAGAGAGAGACGGACCAAAGAGATGGCTCTATCATTTACCCAGGGACACCTTGTGCTAGACTGTTCTTTGTTAAAGCATCTCGTCTCGTCGCCGCTGCCTAATTTGCTGCTGAAGTCGTTGTGTTTTCGACTGATTCAAACGAACAAGTCGGTAAAGTCTGTCACAGGCCCATTTAAAAGGCGCCTTGACTCCAGGGGCTGTTAGTAAAAGTTCACTGCATGAAGATGTCTGCGGAGAAAAAGGGAAAAACACACACACACTAGCTGACCATTAAATTAGTTTAATGTAGACTATTTCACAGATGCTTTTTATGAAAATGAGAATTAGGTTATGCTTGAAGCACAGTGATGATAAATCCTTTCTAAGCTTAATTATGATGTTATAAAATTGTGCCCCGCACGGGCACATACAACTTTAAAGTGTATTAAATATTGCAATCATATTTAAAAAATGCCATAATCTGTCTATATAATTAGAATTCAGCGAGTAATTGCATGAGAGTACCAGAGGTGAAGGTGAACTTAATTCTCACACAACCTTCACCCTAAATACAGACAGCATAGTGAATCTATAATGAAACCACTCAAGAAGCACTATATCTATTACCAAATATAATGGAATTCGTTCTACAAAGTCCAGTAATTTTTTTTTGCTATTTATAGGCCTGTGTATTTTCAAGTGATCAAATCAGAGGCTACAATAGAGAAAAGAGCACTCAGGATGTGCTTAAACCACTGTGGCGAAGCTCAGATATAAGCCTACTCTTTCTCTCGAATGAGATCTTTTGAAAGCATTACAGAAACTTCTGGATTTTTCCAAAGAGAGCTGTAACTGTAAATCAGGAAAATGTCTGGCCGTCAGTATCAGGTGTTCCAATCGACACGGGTCAAGTTGGCCGTCTGACCCTCGCAGGGACGAGGCTGTGGGTGAGACGTGCAATGGTGAAGTGGATCGTGGCAGGCTCGATGAGCCACTCGAGAGAAGCATTGAGACAGGGTTGGATAGAAAGGCACAGAGAAAGGCTAAGTGGTAATAGAGCCTTATTATCGGGTCACCGTAGAGGCCCGGAGTGGAGGATAATAACAGAAGAGCTCTGCGCTACTCGCACCTTAACCTCCCTCACTCTCTGATATCTATTCCTCAGGGGCGCCAACACTTACGACGCAGCCCTGGTCCACACGCTGCTCTCTTTCAGCTCTCAGTGCTGCCACTTTTTATTCCTTCTCCAGCGCAGAGGTGCTTTTTTTGTTTATCGGTTTGGCGCGGCATCTCTATTCCTCTCCCGTTTCAAATTAAGGCAGGTTGTGTTTCTGCTAATGTTTGGGAGAGTACAACACAGTCCATACGCCGAGGGAGGACAGCTTCATTTCTCTCAGCATCTCGCGTGCTTGACTCTCAGCTTTAAGAGAGATGGCAGAGACGTCAGGGTCCTGACAAGTCTACACCATTAGAGCCCACGCTTAACTTCTGAGAAGCTGATTAGAGCGTTGCTGTGCCAGCCACAATCCATCACTTCCAGTAAAGGAGCTTCTTATCCATCTAACCAAGAGACTGCCTCCAGTGCACCACAGGGAAGCGAAGGAAAGCTAAAACATTCCCTTATCAAATCCTGGACTGAGTAGCCCTTGCTTCAAATGGCTAGCGAATCTGGGATGACCAGCTGTACCATGAGACGGAGCTCGGCTTTGGCTTTGGCTTTGGCGTGCACCCGGAATGTTTCGCTGATGGCCTTGTTGATGAAGGACGCAGAGCACCCACAGACTCAGCATCCAACTGGAGCTCCTCTGAGGACCCCACACATCCCTGGCATGTGGGCAGAGATAAAGCTTACGCCAGGCCTCGAAAGTTGCAGTCCAAAGTTTTGCCCGAAGAAAAGCGAAGGGAAAATAAGAAAGTTTAAGCTTGTTTAACTCCCCCCTCCCCAAAAGACAAGCAGTCATGCCATCTGTGAATATTCTCTCTCCAGCCATGGCCACTACTCTAGAAGAATTGGGGGAGGGCGAAGAGAGAGAGGGGGGAAACGCGAGCGGGACATAAAAGGAAAAGATGCGTTTGCACGAAGGAAAGAACTGCTCCGCAGACAACGCAGGTACAAGGTGGGCATGTGCCCCCGAAATCTTCAAACATCTCCCCGCTAGATCTGGATCTCTGTAGCCCTCGTACTGCTGGCAGAACAACTGAGGACGTTAACCCCTCCTTCTGTTCGCCTTTGATTTCGACGAGAGCAGAATGGAGACTCTCTCTTCTTTTTGCACATGAAAGCCCGCACTTGAAAAACGGACATGATTTCTGACACTGTCATGGCTCGAGTGTGCCTTGAAGGGTGGCTTCCTTTGACCAAAAAAAGATCCCTAGTTTGTTCGTGTTTTTTTATTTTTTTATTTTTATTTTTTTTATTCCTGTTTCCTGGGAAAATCTGCCAGAGCTTATACATGGAAGCCAATGCATGAACTTTCAATCAGGGATTAGCCGGATTTTCCAATGTGGATCTTTTGTGAATTTGGCCAGCGTCGCCTCTGTCGTTGGCAAGGGAAACGTAAATAGAAAATGATCCCTGGGCCAACGGGGATTGCCTTGCCTATTTCAAAGAAAGAGTTAAAATAAAGGCCACTTAGCCCTCTCCATTAATGTGATGCTGCATCAGACCGGAGTCACGTTCACACGACAGACCACCAAAAAAGTCCTTGTCCAAGTTCGCAGCATATTGCCGCCACATACTTTGGTCTATTCGGCCAAAAGAAGGGGAATGCGCAACATGGCTGAAAAGAAAAGAGCAACAGAAATGACTGAAGATGGAATGAAAGAGCCAATAACGCTAATAGCTCAGTGTGTCTCTGAGGCTCTGGTTTTGATAAAGCCCTCATGGTTTCTGTCCCTCTATACACATCCATTTGTACATCTATTTCCATATCTCTGGCCACTGTTCCACTTAAGAAGTCCACTTACCCCAGTCTAGATGCTAATCCTAGCTTACCGTACTAGCGCGTCAGATAAGGGCACAGGCCGCCTATATGTTACTTTCATTCACTGATGCAGTTCTCTGCATGGCTGCCAGCCACTGTGCCCAATGTGTGTGTGTGTGTGTGTGTGTGTGTGTTTGCTTGTGTAAAAGAGAATGCGGCTTTGCAGACCTACACAAAAGATGACCTAACTTCCAACAAGCTGAAGTTTTATCTGCTTGTGAACAATAGACAAATATGCCACCCATGTGAGCTCTGTGTTTGTTCTTTAAATGTCAACTTTGAAATCCACTACACTGCAGCGACTGCAGCTGGATACAGGCAGCAAATGAGACGCACTTATGCCACTAACGCTCAGCTCCATTAACTATCTAGAAACTATGACATAAAAATCAGTGCACAGGTGTGAGCTGGACATCTATCGCAGATATTTTTTTGCTCTCTTTTTATCACAATACAACTTATTTATTCATGTTAATCAAACTCTCTTATTCCTTTTGCCAGTCTGGCTTGTGCTATTCTTTCTCCCATAATGCCACACCCACATACACACAGCACACTCTCGGAAAAAAACTCATGTTCTCAGCCTCCTGTGGTGAGAGGCTATTCAGCAGGTAGAGAGCCGCCACATTGTACATTGCGACAGGTTCCACAGGAGAAAACTGTACGCTGGTATTGGTATGAGACAAATTTGATCGTTACTGAAAATGCCTTTAAACATGGGGCACAAGTATGAATTAAGAGGAAAAAGTCTGTATTCTGTGTCATTTTTCCTTCAGTCACTTGAGAGAAGGAAAAAATGCCAGTTAGTGCCACCAAAACACACTTAGCAGCATAGCCTTCTATCCATTCGAACGTCGCAGCAGAAAAAGAGTTAAGAGCGCAAAATTGCTTTGGAAAGAGGAAGAGTTGCTGTCCCAGTTTGTTTCCTCACCTATTCATGTCCTTCTTTGTTCTTTAAGTTCTTTTTCTCCACTCCAATCCGTGTCTAACAAACTCTTTTCTTTGTTTTTGTCTTTGCACTGGCTCTTAAGGTGCTTGTTTCTCTACAGCTCCGAGCAGCACAGCTTGCTGCTTGTTTGGGCGATTAGCACGGGGCTGCTGTGTGCTGTGTGTGCCGTGCATGTGTATCTGTTCTCGGGCTCCTCAGGGCCCCGGGGGCGTTACGCTCAGCGTAAAATGGCCCTCCACTCTGCCCACCTATCTCTCCCAAGACGAGGCCGCAGCCTCCCAGTGGAAAATCCCCATCCCCGAGCGCTGGGCGAGGAGGGGTAAGGATTAGGTGTTCCGCCTGAAAAGCACACTAAATTGAGTCCTCAATGTTTATTTTTATACTTTGTGTTGTAAATTAAAATGGTGGAAATTCATCTTTATTGTACTTTGTTCCCCTGCATTCTTTAAAATCTGATTGTTTTGCGTGCGAGGGAGTGTGACTCGCTTTTCAGCGCGGGGAGAACAACTGCGAGGGGGAAAAGTAATCACCGCATACACATACACAAAAGGATTCAGAATGCGAAGGAATCAAACAAGCGCTATATCCAGAGAAGAGAGCACATACTCACTCTAAACGCTCTGTTCCAGCACGTTTTCCATGATCCTGAACTTCTTCTCAAAGTCTGATAATAAAGGACTGTTTCATTATAAACAAAAAAATTATTCTGCTGCTCTCATTTAAAGAAAATCAAGTAAGTCTCTAATAAATGCCCTCCAATAAAAAGTCACATAACCAAACTCTCTCTTTTAATTTTCTTTCTGAGTTTGGAGTTAAAGCAACATTCTCTTTCTAGCCACTTTCCTTTCTCCATCCTGAAATATTAAGAAACTAATCAAATAAATCAATAACACATCTCATATGAATACATGACTGTGCTGTATGTGTTTGATCCTCAACCTAGCTTTGATTTGAGCACTGGATTTCTTTGATTTTGAGACAGTCTCTGACAAATGCATAATAACAATTCCAAAAACTGGACAATGCCTGAAATATCATAACCAAACTATGTTTGTCTCTCTTTCTCAAGCATGGTCCTAAACAATTTAGGAAATCAACAAGTAGCTTATATTTTCTCAATTGTGATTCTTAATTAATATTTTTCATACTCTCATAAAATAATTGTTTGCTCTTAATACAATTTAAACACATATTCAAACTGATTTATCTGATCTGATTTGGGTGAATTGTACAGACACTGGAAAGTTAATCTTAATTCAAAGAAATCACATTTCATTTCATTTTTTTTTTCATGTTTCATGAATTTCATGTTAGCATGCTAAATAACTATTATAACTAAATGTAATGCATGGGAGAAAAAGAGGTAAAAATGGACTCTTCGCTGCACTGACATAGCAAGGCTATTGAACACTGTGTGAAACGAGCATAAGCTCCACACTTCAGCACAATTATAATAATGGTAACTTTAATTGAAGTGTTTTATGCGTTTACACACACAAATCCACTTGTGAACCAGTCCTATACAAAGCATGTTGGGAACTAGATATTCACTGCCCAGTTTCAGCTGATGCATCAAAATACCACATGTAGTTATTAATTTCCATTTTGTATTAATAATGATTAAAAGATGTCTGCACTGAGTAAACTGAGAACGAAGAGCATTCATGCTCTGAAAAGATAGTTAATTGACTTTTTTTGGTCACTCTGAGAGTGAAGCTCAGACTGAGACGTAAACTTATATTAAGTTACAAAACAACATTTTCACAAAACTCTGTCTCGGCGTACAGAGGATAACAGGGGAAAAAAGCCTCAAGAAAATAATTTGAAACGGGAGCAGATATTAAACAAATATTGCTCTTTTTACATCGTGACATGCTAGGAGGCGCCCGCAAAGCAAGATCCTTTGATGTATTCCAGTATATTACTCTAAATGGTTTCATCAGTCTCTGACGAGTGAGAATATATGCCATTTTATCATCTCTTGATGATGGAGCCTGAATGTTTGCCAAAGGCCTCCACAGTCACACAGGGGAGGATGCCGGGGGTTCGAGGGGTGCCGGGGTTAGTCAATCTCTGGCAGAGAAAGCAGGGCGAGCGAGAGGTGGAGTGAAGGGACAGCCTCGTCTCCTCCATCCAGGTTGCTATTTTCCCAAAGTTATTTGTAAAAACGCTTTGCATCAGTCTTTAAAACTCTTCATTAATCAATCCAGTCGTCTTATTATTTCTGTAAGTGCAGAAGAGATTGCTAAATAAAAAGAGATTTCTCGTTCAGTGGGGGGAGGGAAAAAAAGCACAGTGAAATGAAACCGCATTCATTGAACCTTAAAATGTTTTGATGGCTTTTCAGAGGCACATTATATTTACATAGGAATGTGTCATTAACGTCAACGGCGAACCAGAAACTATTAAACTAATACAATGCTAAACTGAACAACCTTGAGAATTTGATTAGAGCCATTGTGAGTTTTAAAAATGCTCCATTCTTGGGTTAAAACAAAAGACTGATGCTTTCAGCTATGCTAATAATTCAGCTGTCAACTTTCATTGATGTATTTGACTGCTGCAGCTAGCATTTACATACTTTATATATAGCAAAGAGGGGTGGGGGCGGGGGTCGTCTATGCAAAGAATCATAATAGAGGTTCGAAACAAACACGAAACTGTTTGTGTTTCATTTCAAATTAGCCGCTGTAATTTTCAAAAAGACTGCAGGCATTGTTTGCTTGGCAAAGTCATGCGTTTTGGAGCAGTTTTAATTCTCCTATTATTGCACTTGCCGGAGACGCAGCATTTCCCTTTTCTCTGCTCTGCCAAGTGCTCTTAAACAGCCGAGAATAATCTTGCTGAAACTCTGCTTTAATATCAATGACCTTCTTAGACTGTTTATCAACCGTAGGTGGATGCGTCAGAATTCTGTCATTGCCTTCAAAGCACAATTTCTTCACAAATCAACGTACTTCTGACGTCCACCGAGTTCCAGTTTCCGCTAATTGAAGTTTACGACTCCAATAACAATACAGCTTGTCATAGTTAGCAGGCAAACACGCGCTCCCTAGATGCTATTTTAAATGCAATTATGAAATTTAATAAATACATAATGGGATGTTTCAGCACAAGACAAAAAAAAAATGTAAAATAAGAACCTATTTGTGATTCATTATCTGTTCGAACATATATTACATCTTTGGCAAGATCCTTAACATTGTTTCATCAAACCCTGGAGATATTTTACAGAGTGATCTAATTAAAGTCACCATTTTGCCTAGTATCCCATTTAAGAAATCTATATGTTCTATATAATTATGAAATGATGCATTATTTAATACATAAACCCCAAAGCTCCATGTGTGCCTATAATTTTAATGAAAAAGTAAATGAATAGACTACCTCTTTTTTAGTCCTGTTTAGGCTTAATTGCAGAAATAGATGAATGATGAGTTTGTGAATGCTGGAAAGACACAATACATACAAAAGAACAACTGGAAGCATCGTCTGAGGGTTTAAAAAACATGGCATTATTAAAACTCCACATATACACACACAATACTATACATGCAAACCGACAGATAAGCATGAAAAGTGTGTGTGTGTGTGTGTGTCAGGTTTTACCTGCACTGTGGTAAACAAATGTCCTCACAAGGACTGTAAAATCTGAAATCATCAGCTAACTGTCCCCAAGAGGAAAACGGCTTAATAAACATACTAGATAATGTCTTAATGAAAATGCAAAAGGTTTGTGTAAGGGTTAGGCTTAGGATTGAAGGCCCCACTTTATATTAAGTGGCCTTAACTACTATGTACTTACATCAAAAATTAAGTACAATGTACTTATTGTGTTCATATTGTATTGAGGTGAGATGTGGGTAAGGTTAGGGACAGGTTTGTTGGTATGGGTAGGTTTAAGGGTGGGTTAAGGTGTAAGGGATGGATCAAC
>NW_015627250.1:94187-106176 GCF_001515625.1 Sinocyclocheilus rhinocerous
CCACCAAAGGTTTATCAAAATATGACAACTTCCGTTTCTGAAAACCCTGGAAATGTGAAAAGTGTCCATTATAGAGGTGTAAAATATTATCAGGAAAAAAAGTATTATAGTGACCTTTTTTGGCCCCACTTTATATTAAGTGGCCTTAACTACTATGTACTTACATCAAAAATTAAGTACAATGTACTTATTGTGTTCATATTGTATTGCAAAACACTTTTGCTGCTATTGAGTTGGGATATGGGTAAGGTTAGGGACAGGTTTGTTGGTATGGGTGGGTTTAAGGGTGGGTTAAGGTGTAAGGGATGGGTCAACTGTGTAATTATACATGTAATTACAGAAATTAATTACAGATGTAATTACATGCAGGTATTTTTAAAATATAAGTACAATGTAAAAACATGTATGTACACAATAAGTGCATTGTACCAAATTATTAATTTAAATGTAAGTACATTGTTAAGGCCACTTAATATAAAGTGGGTCCGGATAGAAAATCACATTAGCTCAGTATAAAAACTATAGAAGTCAATGGAAAGTCCATGATATAAAAACAAAAGTGTGTGTGTGTGAGTTTTGTGCAAACAAAGGTGAAATAGAGATGAGGTGTAGCTAGTCTGAGCATGCTTGCCTGCCAAAGATTCAGGATCACTGATTTTGCAGGGAATATAACACGCGCTTATATTGTTGTCTGCAGCATTGTTGCTAAAGTAGCCCATTAAAATGCAAGGATGTATATTAAAAAGCAGCGCTGCCTTTTGATGGATAGTCGTCAGTTTATGAATAAGTGTGCATATTGATTCGCAAAAGGTGAAAAAGCTGTTTGACACAATTATTTCTGAAAGGGCCCCCACTCTCCTGCATGATTTAAAAGCCATTTTAAATGCCCATCACTTACATTTCCTTATAGAAGACCCCAATGACTCCCCTGGAAATAATAATTATGAAAATGTGGGAAATGGCATTGGTGTATATTGCTTCCGTGGCAGACAGTACGCATAGCACAAGCGTGGATACTGATAGACATCTGTGCGGCGGGTGATGGAGGGAAACCACAATCACAGTCAAAAGGAGCATTGCTGTTTTTCCCTTTATCTTTGCAACTCGTCCTCTTTCTTTCAGACTGTTTTTCAGTCTCTTAACAAACCTCACATCTGCCCATGTGTTGCGTCCAGATTCAGATCTGAGGGGCCAATAAGATGAACATGAGCTTTTCTTTCTCTTAAATAAAATGGCAGAGGAAACTGAGTCCAGTGGGCTTTTGGAGGACATACAGCGGTCACAATGCGAGTTTTCAAGCCAGAGCGATGTCTGTGCTGAACATCTATTGTTACAGAATAGTTCAAAACAAACTCAGATTATGCACAAACTCCATTAGAAACATCATTGTGCAGTGAGAGGATGGGACAGGAATGCACAACATGAAAATTATGGCCGATACCAAAAAGCTGATAATTGCTTTTATGCTCAATAACTAAAAATGGCTGACATTAAAATGTGATCCTATTTGTTCAAACAAAATTAAACTATTAAATTACTAATATATCAGTGCTTTAGGCATCACAAGATTATAATATACAGTAAGAAAAATGATAATTTTGAGATTTGCCAAAGATTACATTTAATACTGTTAAATTGTTAGCGTTTTTAAAGATGAACTGTAGTGAAAAGGTAATATAGTAAAGATATATAAATGGAACATTGGGGAAATGAACATGCACCATTAAATATCCAACATCAACTGTTATGCACTCTTTAAAAGTTATTTATTTATTTGTTTGTAAAGGAATTAATACTAATATTTAGCAAGGATGCATTAAATTGATTAAAAGTGGCAGTAACGGCATTTATAATGTTATGACATTTATAAGTCTATTTCTGATAAATGCTGTTCTTTCGAACTTTCTATTCATCAAAGAATCCTGAATAAAATGCATCACGTTCCACAAAAAATTTAAGTAGTACAACTGTTTTCAACAATGATTATAAGAATTGTTTTATGAGCAGCAAATCAACATATTACAATGATTTCTGAAGGATCATGTGACACTGGAGACTGGAGTAATGGCTGCTATGAAAATTCAGCTTTGTCATAACAGCAATACATTTTAAAATATATTAAGAGTTATTGACAGTTATTTTAAATTGTAACAATATGTTATCATATTATTATTTTCACTGCATTATCTGTTCAAATAAATGCAGTCCTGCTGAGCATAAAATAACTTTTGAATGGTAGTCTATATCCAATGTCTATCAACAAAAATAATAAACCAATCTGATAACCAACATGGCACCAACATATCAAACTAAATCAAGGACCAAAACAATTAAACATGCACAATGCAGTCTGAAGCTAAGCATCATGGGTAAATTAAGCACAGGTCCCTAGGGAGAGCGGAAGATCTTTAATGTACAGCTTAAAACAACACATTATGCAATTTAACTATTTCTCCAGCCATCAGCAGCTCCGTGCAGGGGCTGTTCCTGCCACCTAAAGAGATATAGCGCTAAACTTGTTATAAAAGAGTGCAACCCTCACTTCTCAGCGGTGGAGGACGGATACGTGGACATCCAGATGTTCGCCATATATCCGCAATTTATTAAACAAAGCGTCCTTGCATGTGTTGTGTGCCGTGAATAAACCTCCACTTATTAGACCCTGTCTGTATGTGTGTGGGTGGGAGATTTGATTCTGATTATCATCACTCACCTTTCATCACACACCGCTCCGAACAACAGAGCAATAGAGATGGACGTTCACCCATGCTCGCATCCGTCCATCAGAGAAGCAACCAAATGCACGCGCACACACACACACACACACACACACACACACACACACACGGCAGGTGCCCCCCTTATCGACTTGGCCTGTGTTTGGATTCCCTTATTCTGTAAATGCATGCTCCCATGGTTAGCTAGAGAGCCCTTCTGCTCTCTCGTGTGCAGTTAAAAGCACAGTTTCTCGTCGTCTGGGGAGTAAATTCGTTCGGAGAATGGCGTGTGTGGCTAACAGGGAACATTTCGTGTTTTTAATGCGGTTTCCACTGGCATCAATCATTCCGTACAATTAGGCCAATTTCCACTCAATTTTCTATTTCTGAGGAGCACAGCCACGCTGTCCCGCACCCTCGCTCGCACACACCTATCCGCCCGTACAAAGCGAACGGGGCAGGTGCTTGCACGTTACACCGGAAAGACAGGGAGGTGTTACCAATCTTTTCTAATTTCTCATTAAAAGCGAGACACACCTACAGCACTCACGCACAGCTCCTCCCGTGTTCTCTTAGACCTCAAGTGCCATTTGTTTTCCATGGCAACCAGATTAAATTAGGTGAGTGATTATAGCTTATTGACACCAAACGTTGTTAGTGTATTCTTACCATTTTGTATGTAAACACTTTCTGCCCGTAGCGCTCTTTATTGGAAATTGCTTTGTATAGACTCGGAAGCCCGGAGCTTGCTTATAATAAAAAATATAATTACGATTTAGACAATAGCCACTCAGACGTACCGCAGTCACCCCCTCCTTCTTCTGACCATTCGGTGACTGCAAGTTACAAGGCGCAGCCAAACACGGTAATGAACAATGAAAGAGCAAGTCTCTCTCTCGCTGCCTAATTCGAACTAATAAAGCCACTAGAATTAACATTCACAATTGGCGTAATGAGGTGTGGGGGTTTGGTCTCTGCTACTTCATATTGACTACTCTTGCCCTCAGCCCCCTCTCTGCATTTAATGCAGCACTTCAGGCCCGAGCGTCGCTCGCATTATTTACGTATTTTGCGGAGCCGCACGTGTAATTGGTATTAAAATGAAGCATTTCGTCAATGTTGCTTACACATACACACGGGTCTTTACACTGCTCTGTATTTCTCACACGCAAATGCGTCTTGTGATCTGAACAGTGGCAATTCAAAATTTGATATTTGAGTTATCAAATGTTTGTAATGTTTTACAGTAAGGTTCCATTTGTTAACAAAAATGTTGCTATGAAATGGAAGTTGCGGTAGACTTTTTTTTTTTTTTTTTTTACCACATTGTGATGTAAATCAAAGTGAAACTGCTTCTTGAACAAGAAAAAAAATAAATGTAGGACGGGACTTGATTTTGTTCGTCTGGAATTAAAGTAATACTTTAGTTTAGGGACCAATTCTCACCATTAAGTAGTTGCTTAGCATGCATATCACTAGCATATTGGCTGTTTATGAAGTTCATATTAATGCCTTATTCTGCATGACCACATTTTAGATCCCTTAATCCTACTCCATATCTAAACTTAACAACTACCTTTAAGAGTTTGAGGCAAAAGTCATAGTTAATAGTCAGTTAATAGTGAGAATTGGTCCCTAAACTAAAGTGTGACCAAAACAAAAAGAAGAAGAAATAAAAAAAGGATGCAGTCTTGTGCATGGATAAATCCTTTATAATAAATACTGCAATATTTAATAATAATAATAATAATAATAATAATAATAATACAATATTTGATGGTGACTTTAACATTACATTAACATGAACTTACACTGAAAAATACTTATTAACCTTAGTTCATGTTAATTTCAACATTTACTAATACATAATTGTTTTACATCCAAAGTTGCATCTGTTAATAATATTTAACTAACATGAACTAACAACGAATAATTGTATTTTTATTAGCTAACATGAACAAATACTATAACAAATGTATTATTTTAGATACCCTAGTAAAAAAAGTTATATATTTAAAATAAATGTATTTAATTCTAAGTATAGTTCAAATCTATCAACATATTTACTGACATATCGCTCAAGACTTACTGATATAAAAACTATAATTAAACTTTATTTGGAGTACTATTAAGCCTAAAATGTGTTTTAATGTCACTATTGATGAGGATTGTAAGATCTTTTAATAATATCGGCCTTTAAATGCAATATATTTCCACTTTAGCACAATCAGATTTGCTTCAGTATATCTTTAGTTGGACTTCCGCACAATTAAAGTGCAATAAGTACAAAATTAGTTGTTCCAATTTAGCAGATTTTAACTATACCAATTTAGTATACTAAAAGTGCGATTGCAGGGCATTTTTATTAAGTACATAAATATGTAAATGCATTTGTAGTATACTTAGCATGAAATAAATGTATTTCAAATACATTTTAGTATTTTTTTTTTCACTAGGGTAACATTATCTAATGGGACCTTATTGTAAAGTGTTACCAAATCGTTTCCCAATCTCAAGCATACATTTGAAATCAAGATGCTTTATTTCCTCCTATGTCACGGCGGTTTGGTATCGCCACACAGTGCCAGGATGGGTGCATGATGCGATGGAGGGGAGAAACAGAGACGAGGGGAGAGAGTGAGCGGCAGCTTTAGGCCAGGGGGAAAGCGAGCAGGTGCAGGGAGGGAAAATTACTACTATAAACAAGGCTAGTCCTTGTAATTTATCATTAATCTGGCTGTCTGCGTTCCCAGATTTCAGCTTCTTTTGCATGCTGCTGATATCCATGTCATATTTCTTATCGGAGATTTGTTTATGTTTTTATCCTTGTCCCCGTGAACGTACCGCAGTGGCATCGGAGAGGGACGAGTAAGAGCGGGGGAAAAAAAGCGAAAAAAACAGTCAAAAACCACACTCGCATTAATGACTTCGTTTCATCACACAAAAAGGCTCAACTGCACACTGCACAATATCAGCTAAAGCAAACAGCCGTAATATCATCTTATCAGCACCTGCCTAAAAGTGCCTTCATTTGCTTTAGTCATGGAAGTTTTATGGAGCCTAATGCTGTGAAATAAATCTATGTAACACCACTTTATTACATGTCAGGACTCACTTGTCTCTACTGGCAAGTGTATTGTATTAAGCAATGATACTTATTAACTGGAAAGAGACGGTGCTATTATGTCGGTTCACAAGTGTCTAATAACATCCCGTTGGGGACGGCTCACACAGTGAGAGTTTGTTTGCATTTTTAATGTTAAATTTTTTCCTCTCTAATTTTATAGACGGATGAAACGGATATGACTTTTTTCCCTTTGCAAATTTGACTTTGTAATTCTCTGTCCTTGTTTATTTGCTGTGATTTACAAATGAAAAAAATAAGTGCAGAAGTTATTGATTCATGACCGTAATTGTTTAATTATTAATCAGTTTAGTGTTATATTAGCATTTGTAATATTGCAGATGCTCATGCTGAGAGGTTGGGAAGCTATAAAGCAGGTTGTGGTTTGCTGCTCTGTGACATCTGAGATCACCACAGAATCTGTCACGCACACGTGCACTGCACACACACACGCTCCCACTCTCTGTATAGTAATTTATTACCCCTTTCACACTCTTCAGTCAATACTATAGTGGGCAGGCAGTGGTTCAATACTCTGATTATTTGATAAAATTCACACTTTGCTGATGTATGGTTTAACCCCCAACACGATGCATTCACTAATAACCACAGACGTCTGTGTGAACTGTACAACAAAAACACACATGCATATGTTTTTTCCCCATGCGCTCACACTGATTTGTGTGTGATGCTCCTGAGAGGGCTAACACTGCTACTGTGCAGCTCTCACACATGGAGGAGTTTAGATGCCAGTGATCTGCTGTTAGGGGACATCTACTGGCCCAAATACAAAGTCACACACCCCTTTTTTTCTCAGTTTCTTGCTCTCGTTCTTTTTGCTAATACATCTCGCCATTGAATACAACAACCAGAAGCCCTCTGATCTGTCATGGAAACTGTCTTCACATTACTCCTTTTGCTGGTGATATGTACTATTTATCATTTCATGTATTTGGATCGATCAATCGCTATCTGATTAGGTATCCAAATTCCAATTTACACTTGGCCACATAAACGTGTCTCTGCAAAATGGATATAAATCCAAGTTTTTATATTCTTATGCTACAGTCTATGCAAAGTAACTAATGCCAGTGGAACGTCGTTTTTGCCCAATCTGGCAGTTGACTGCCTTAAAAATGTAGCCTGCCTTAAAAATGTTACCGACATCAATGCAACCTTAGCAACTGCTGCCATATGCTATTTTTCAGGCAAGCTTTTGGTCTTTTTTTAAGTCTATGGAGGATGATTAGACAGTTTTAAATGCACATGTCTGGGAAATTATCCAAAATTATGTTAAAATGTTGTTTATGGGTCACTTAGTTACTCAAGCGGTATAAAAAAATAAAAAAAAAACACTTGAGAAGTGCCTGCTGTGGATTAAACTGCATGTCAGTCTTCATTTCCCAATAAACATTCATAACGTTACTTATATGATGTTACTTATAATGTTACTTCATTGGGTCCCCCAACACACATTCAACTGACTACAAGTAACTTTGCAAGTGCATGTCAACTTACTCTTACTCCAACAGTTTACTCATACTCTAATGAGAGTTTTGATATGTAGTTGCAAAGTTACTTATAATTAGTAGAATCTCTAAAGTGGACTTGAAATAATGTGTAACCCTTCATTGATTCAATGTTAAAATACTAATTCAAGTTACTACACGCTTACAGAAAAAAAGGTACAACAGCTGTCCCTGGGGCAGTACAAAATGTACCATTTAGTTACAAATATGCCTTTATGGTACTATGGGGAAATATGCACCTTTTAGGGGTAAATAAGGTACAAAGGCGTACCTTTTGAAAAGGTGACAGCTTTTGTATATTTTTGACTGACTGTGTACAGTGTCTATAGTACTTCTGTATTTCGGTTCACTATCAGTTAAAATCACTTTCAAATGAAGCGTTTCTATTTTTTTAAAGTTGACAACGAGAAGCATTTGTTTCTATCCAGATGTGCAGTCTCCAGATTATCCAAAATTTTACTGCGTAAATTACTAATTTATTTGAGAAAATAGCAGATAAAATGTCACAGTTCATTCCAGCCCATATAAGAATGGCAATCGATTAATGCATTCCACTTTATGAGCAAATTTCACTGCTACAAACATTTTGCTACACACACCTCCAGATCACTCCTATAGGATGTTCTGTAAAGTTTGCAACAATAACGGCGCTTAATGAATAGTCAAATTTTGCAATTTTTCCATCCATGCATGACTGCTTGCTTACTTGGGAATTGTACTGTATTCTGATGTAATTCTCTTTAGGTGAAGTAAAGTTTATGTTCACTACCATTGAAACATTTGGGGTCAATACGGTTTATTTTTTTTATTTATTGCACTTTTGTAACATTACATTTATCAAAAGTGAAAGTAGACTTTTATATTGTTACAAAAAAAAAAAACGAATAAATGCCGTTTTTTTTGCCTTTTCTGCAAATAATCCTGAAAAATATTGTCAATATCGACAATATTATGATAGAAAACAGTTATTATAAATTATAATAACATTTCTCAATATTACAGTTTTCACTGTATTTTTTTATCAAATAAATGCAGCCTTGAGCATAAGAGACTTATTTTTAAAACATGAAAAATATATATTTTACAGACCCCAAACTGTAGTGTACAGTATGTGGCCTGAACAACCTGCATTTACATTTGGCCACATACGCCTCTCTAACCACCTCATGATTGTCCCTCGTCATCTGAAATGCATCTCGGAGGGCATTACATTGAAACTTTCCACGATCAGATCTATCTTATCAGTAAAAAAACCTACAAAGTTTCCAAGTGTGCATAGGTCAATATATACATATATAGCAATATAAACATGTTGAACAAAGCGAATCCTAGCTAATTTCCCCTATCCCATATTCCCTCTCAGGCCCGATTCACTCCCTCGTTCTCCATATTCCTTCTTCCCCTTCAGTCTGTGTGAAGGACAGGATTGATTAGCATGCCGCATATTCATTTGCATACTTTTGCACACAGATCACTCCGAATGAACGGCAGCGTTGTTTTCTCGGTTTTTCGCTCTCCAAAGGTGGGGGAGGGCGGAGAGGTGCTGGTGGTAGAGGTGGAGGGGGGCTCGTCTTTTCAAGGAACACCCCCAGAATTAATGTTCCACACCTGTGCACAGTGCGGCAGTCTTTATCAACCATCACAGGTGCGCCACATTAATTGTGGGAGAGACCATTTTGCTTTCCACAGGGGTGTCCCATTTGGCAGTCAGCATGTGCTCCCAAACCTGAGATAGTTAATGTGCTTTACAGGGTGTTCATTTTCATCTGATATCAATTTTTCTTTTCTCTTCTCTCCCAGGACTGCACATAGTGCACAATGCATAATATATAAATAGCCTCCCTATTTCAAAGTAGTGATTAGTGTAATGCTTGTTTGGCATATTTTCCAGTGTATGTGTGTATGTGTGTATGTGCTGTCATATTATGAAGTTTTAGTAATTCTAGTAATGTGATCTCGAAAGTTTCCAGAACCACAGACCATCTCTCTATCTCTCTGTAAGCGTCTACATACATACATACATACGGGGGCGTGCGTAGTTGTGCAACGAGTCTCCTGGTGCTTCCTGTAAGAGCGTAGAGGACTGCACACCTGCAGGCCTAAAGGCCAAACGCAGCAGACTGCCCCCCGGTGACAAAGATTACCGCAACCTCAGAGTCAGACCTCCAACATCCGTCCCGAGACTTCCTCTCCTCCGCACACTGAAAGCAACAATATCGTGAGTCGCACAAAGCAGAAATAATAATAATCATAAAAGAAAAATCACAGCCATTGAGCGCAGTGATTCAAGATTCCCTGAAGATTTAGGAGATTTTGTTCTTTGTTTTTTTTTTGTTTTTTTCCCGGGTTGTCCAATAATGAGCAGTAAAAGGTCAGTGGACCATTGCTGCTCATTCACTCGTGGCTTATTCTTCCTCCTTATGCGTGATTACCCACCAAATGGTTAAACGTAAAAAGAGTAAAAACAATGGGCTCATGTCACACTCTTCAAACACAGAGACCTGAGCCTTATTTAAGGCGTATTGTATTAATGACACAGGTTGGCTGAATAAATGTTCGCCTTTTTTTTTTATTTTTTAATAAATGCATAGTTATGTCTGGGGAGACTGGGGAGGATTGAAAGCAGAAAAACAACACAATATTTTCCCCTCCCTCCATCAGCCATTTGAACTCGGCAATTGACCTTCTGTGGCATCATTTACAGTGACTCATATCAAAGCTCCAAAATGTTAAAGCTATAGCGGCGACACCGACGTCGAAGCCCACACACACACTAGTGGGATAATAGCTTTAACTACGCTAAATTGTCTCCTTCATTTGGATGGCTATGGCGACCTACAGTCTCCTCGGCTCACCCTTTGACAAAGGGGGTCATCGCTATGCAGAGGAAAATGAAACCCACTAGATATTGTTTGATTGGATTTGCCTTTCACAGGTTTTGAGATCATTACAGAAATTCATTTGAAGTGTGGCAGAAAATGAAACTCGCCTGTTTAATTTTTTTTTTTTTCAACCAGCATTTTTGCCCTTTCTCGATGACGTTTTTTTTAAATCAGTTGAAATATTAAAGAGCCAACACTATCCTTAAAATGCATCTTCGATGGGCTCACATACCCCCCGTTGTCTGAGGGAATGAAACATATTTAATGACTCTGCCATCCTGCTCTTAAAGTTATATTTTCTCCCTCTCCACCCCACCCCCCCTCCCATTCATTTTCACAGTCTATCTTTCTCTGACTCACAGAGAGAGATAGAGCGACACACACAGAGAGAGAGAGAGAGACTTCCAAACCAAATGTGCTCATTCCAACATTTCAATAAATTGAGAGGAAAAGCATTAAAGTTAATCAGACCAACCACATTGTGGTTAAGACACGTTGGCTGGATTATGGATTACTATTAGCCGGATGAAAACCGATTCTTTCATTTAAATTCTGGGTTCCTCATCCCGCTAAAATTAAAAAGGAACTAATACTTCTTGGAAAGTGTTCTTTATTCTTCTTGCAAGTCCTTACTTCCTTTTTAATCTGACATGGAGACAGAGTATATATATGAAGAACCCCCAGCGAGAGGCATGCGTGTAAAAGATGACCTTTAATAAAGATTACAAGGGCAGCCGCCACAAAACACTGCTAGCCTCCAGTAGGTTTACGTTTGTTATATCTAAAGAAAATAAAGCTTCACAACACTTGTAAAAGATACGAGCATCCTTCTCATACTGCCTGCAATAAACACCTGCTAACCATTACTCTGTCATTAATCCTGACTTTGCTTTGCATATTATTGTGCTTGTTAATAACAACAACAGCAGCAACATTATTTAATAATGGTAATAATGAATAAATAATTACTAAAAGGCAGTGCCACTCTGTGCTAAAACTTCTTCTCTATGCCCAGCCACACAACACTATCACGAACTGATGAAAAACATACTAAAACAACTAAAGCAAAGCAAACTGTGCTTGAAACCTGGTACAAGCAAACATTAACTAAAAGATAAGTGATGCAGCTATATAAAAATTCTGACCAACAATTATACTCATGTTATGGCTAAGAACCAATAAATGGCCCATGTTCGCATTCTATAGTAGTTTGCCTATACGAGTTACAAACGAACCACTAAAAAGAAATAAAATAATTTCAAATACAAGCCAATTTAGGAATCACAACATAGAATGTACAGTATGAAAATGAATATGTATATAAAATACAGTTAAAAGTGCTAAATTTGTCTTCTTAAAGATTAACTTTAAGTGAGTGTTCAATGCTAAAAGTATCAACTTACCAATACCGACTAATATGTATACAATATTAACAGATACTGAAAAAACATGCAGATATATATCAGCAAATAACTGGCGTGGTAGTGATGTATTGTGCATAAATGTTTATAAAATATATCCTAGATCCGAGACTAGCTCTGTTCCAAAACATAATGAGCTGCCAATTTCCATTAAAACCATCTCATGGAATAGATTTGGAATGTTCTACACCGGCAACAACACAAATACTCGTTGTGCCACACAAATAGTGAGACATTCATGATAAACCTTTTTCTATCCTCCTTTTTTTTTTTTTTTTTTTTTTTTTAATTTATAACCCATTTTTTTTTAAAAACA
>NW_015627250.1:106253-140085 GCF_001515625.1 Sinocyclocheilus rhinocerous
TTTTTTTTTTTATAAGTTATAACCTATAATGCGATACAAAAAGATGACCTAACGTTAGATTAAAACAAGATATCTGAAGAGGCAGCATAATTAAACATCAGTTGTGATAGCACCTATGATGCCTTAAAATGCAGGCAGCTCACCAGGTTTGGGAACAGAGCTTTTCTGTTTTCTCCTATCTTGCTGAAACTAAGCAGTCTAGATCCTCTAAAAAGCTGACAGATGTGTTTTGACATGCAAGAAAGGTATATTTCAAAGAAATAGTTAACACATGGAACTTTGTCCAGCTTGAGCTGAAACATGACATTTGTGCCCAGAATCAGTGTTGAAGTCCAGCAGGTTATTCCGAATCTTTGTACATGTCTATATATATATATGTGTGTGTGTGTGTGTGTGTGTGTGTACGCCAGTGTTTTAGAATTTTATGCTGCTTCAGAGCAGCTGTGTGTGTGTGTGTGTGTGGCTGCTGCTGTCCGCACTGGATGGTGTATGTCAGCCTTGACTAGACTCTGGCTCCAGTATATCACAGGCAGCAGGCAGCCCACTGCAGATACAGCCAAACCGTTTCATTGTCAATAAACCTGTGTCTCCATTAGAGTCACAACCTCTCAGTCCAAACCCACACACCTACACAGACGTCAAAATCAGCAACCAGTGAACTACATTTGTCATGAAGCTATGTACTGTATGAATATATAAAATACACATACAGTGAGTAAATGGATCCACCTCTTGTGCTCACCTCAGTCTGATACAATTTAAGACTCTTCACTGTGCCATTACACAGAATCTAGACTTTCTAAAATCTGTCCTAATGTTGATGATAGGTGTGAAAGATGCAAAAACGATGAGACTTTATTCATATATTTTGGTCCTTCCAAAAGCTGAGAAACTACGGGGTGTTTATATTCAAAAGAATAAATGATGCTTTTAACTTGAATATTACGCCTTGTGTTGAAATTGCTATTTTTGGAGTACCAGAACATGGAGTATCTTTGACTAACAATGTGAAAAATGTTATTGCTTTTGCCTCTTTATTAGCAAGGAGAAGAATATTGTTGGAATGGAAGTCAAAGAATGTGCCTAAGACTTCAATGCGGATATGTGACCGGATATCACATTTAAAATTAGAGAAAATATCAAAAAAAAAAAAAAGGATATGTTCAAAACTTCTATAGAATTTGGAAACCCACCATTACATATTTTGAAAAGATAAAGACTCTTCCCTTTTTGAGAGGGGGGGGGGGGGACTAATTTTTATTTATTTATTTATTTATTCATTTATTTTTTTCATTTTATTGATTTTGACATTGCTGTGTTCATTTGGGTACACAATGCAAGAGTGTATCCTATTACCTACTTTGTATGGTATTAACACTATTAGCCTATTATCATTATTTATTTTTAAATAATTATTTATTTTAGTGTATGCTGTAATGTACAATTTTGTATTTGTATGAAGCTTTTTTTTTTGTTGAAGCATGCCTTGGAAATGTTGATAAACATAGTACTATATATACAGTATATATACACACATACATATACATATAATTCTGCATATAATTTTTTATATATAATGCTGTGAGATTCAACAATATACTCATGCAATTATGTAATTGCAACATAAAATACAGATTCTGAGCAGCAAATTGTTTTGCAAAAATATTGATTGCTTTCAAAAGGTTTCCCAAAAATGGTCTGCCAAATGTTGTATCAGCCAATGTTGATGTGTCAGGCTACTCATGCTCTGAAAGCACTACACTGTTTACACTTTTCAGGAAATCAACCTACCAAAGTCATTGAAAAAAGAACCTCTAAACCTAACACAATGCCTATGATGATGTTACAGGTGAGGGGGGCAGGCTTCATGGGGCATCTAACATGCTCTTTCTTTTCTGGGCAAGGTCAGCTCTCTGTAATGTGTTCACCTCCACGCCTTACTCATTACCCTCAATAGCAGTTGATGGATCTGCTGAAGTAGAAAAAACGGGGGGAGAGAGAGAGAAGCATCACTAACATTTATCTCCACTTGCTCCCACCCCAGCTTAAATCAACCCATCAGCCTGTCCCAGAACACTTAGTGCTGAGGCACATATCACCGGTTCCTGCCGTACCTTAGCTTCCTCTGTAAGCAGCCTAATCTGTCCAGCAGGACTGTATTGAATGTTGTATCAAGATCCCCAGGACATATATCACAGCGTGCACAAACACACTTTGGAGTGGGCATATACAATATTTAGACATTTCACCTTGCTGGCATTCTTGAACACCACTACACACTCACAGACACATACACACATGCACACACACTTTCCAAGGTACACAGTAAATTATTCAAGTGGCACAGCATTTGATTCAGCAGACCTCCCATGCACTGAACCGAACCCTGAGCACCACGTAGAAATATATATATATATATATATATATATATATATACACAAACCACCCCCACCCCCTCACTTTTTTAGACATTTCATTATGTTATATGACTTTAAGCCCAGTGGCTGGAAAATGACAATTATTTTGCTCCAGCAGCTTGCTATTAAGAGACTCGCAGAATACGTCGAGTGGCGTGTGAAGGAGCCGCAGTGGTGCCCACAGTGAGAATTGCTCACAGAAACACACACGGGTCTCTATCTGTCACACACACATACATACACACAAACGCAGAGCGACGCAACAAGCGTGCTGGACTATGGCCGGGGCATGTGACGAATGGCCCTTTGGAGGGAGTTCAGAAAAATATCAGTCAGAGCAAACTAATGCCTTTTAAATGCACCCAGCTACCTTTAGCAGGCCAGCTTAGTGAATTAAAGGAATATCTAATGACAGTTTGTTTGGCCCTCTCATAAATTCCACATAAATATATATGAGGAAGAGAGAAGCATACAACAGGCTAATAGAAATGAATGAACTAGTCAACCATAAATTTGCTATGCGAGATATGCTTTTTCTGATTGGAAAGGGCATCCGCTATCTGCAATATTGATAATACTTTTCAAATTTCATCTGCTTTTGTTTGCATTATGGGCTGTCTGTTTAAACGCACTGGGAATTATAATGAAGCCAAACATTATCTCTCAGTTGTTCAAGGCTGAACATATAACTTTATCGTAGAAATGATTCCCAGTCTTTGGCTGGGCTGTATCTTTTCCATTAAAGCCTGGCTATCAGCCGGTGACAGTGAAGCAGCCAGTCGGCACTGGCTTGTCCACATGTGCCGGCCAAGTGGTGTGAAGGTTCCCGCTTTTGTTTCACTCAGCTATTTAATGCATGCCTATGTGTGTTAGTGTGTGAAAGAGGGAGCAAGAGCAACAAAAAAAAAACACTGGTTAGTGAGGTCTTTTATTAACTTTGGAGGGTGTATGCACATTTTGCTTTTCAGAGTATGGAACTGAACAGGAGGGAAGCAGTGGTGTAGTTATGGACCACGAATACCATCAATATTTGGTAAATGATGCACTATGCCAGCAGGGTCAGAGCCTCAGTGTGCAAACACAGCACAAGAAGACCACTAGGTCACTCAAGGGGTTCTGGTGCATGCTAGTTTAGTAAGATCTTAGGCTGGAACAACAATGTATAGTATATACAATGTATAGTAGGAGGCAAAATTGTTTATTTCCTTTGTATCTTTTTTGATTGTATGCATGCTACTGTTTGTAATTTTCTTTTTTTTTTTCTTTTTTTTTGTATTACTGACGGTGTCAACTCACTTTAAAAAACTGCTTTAAAAGAACAGAATAAGGGGTTGGGGGTCATTGACAGGGGGTCCAAAGCAACACTTTGTCAGGGGTCCCTGTCAGTGCATTCATTCAAAAAAAACAAAATTACATAAATGACAGAGACAGCAGCAGGTTTATTAGGCTGCTGTCACTTTAAGACCAAAGGTACAGGTATAATGTACTATGTATGTTCACTTAAGACATAACAGGCTGCGTTTAAGTAAAAACTCTCCAAGACTGACACTACGCAACTTGCATACTTTGCGTACAGGGAGGACGATTTACATCCTGGATGAGTCTGCACAAAGTTATAGCCGGTCTTCATAAGACAAAAAAAAATGTAAAACAAAAGTCATAAAGTCATGTGATAAATGATTGAATACTGACCAAGTCGGTAAGTGTATGATGCCTGGCATTTCAAATCTTTTCAGATTTTACATGTTGTGTAGTGTATTCTTCTGGTTTCATCGTCCTTAAGTCAATGGGTTTTTTGAAGAGGTTTATGGTTTAATGACTGGCATAAGGTCCTTTAGCAGGCCAGCGCATCAACGCATTAGTAATAGCCCACTCATAACTTTTTTTTTTCAAGCTTTTACATGCCTTGAAATAGGCAGTTGCTAAAAATTGGATTGACGAGGTCGTCTGAGACCTAGGCTAGTTGTGTTTATAATCTTGCAAACTATTCAAACTCAAGCTTTTTAAATAAAGACCGAAAGGGTTGTTGAATTCTTAGCAGTCATAAATTTGAAGGCATGAAACTCTGGTGTAGTTAGTTCACTTTTTGCTTGCAATGATTGTATTTAGGCTTCAAAATTCATAGATTATCTTGATAAAGAAAAACTTTTGTTGGTTACAGAGCTATTTTCAGCTAGAATCCAAAAGCCAATGGAAAACTGTTGGCTTTTCGTCAAGGGAACCAGGGTGATGCTAACGTCTGGGAATCATCCCTGCAGCACTAAATAAATTATTAATTTAATCTCACATATTGATGTATTATATATAAATATGTACAGTACATAACTATATATAATTATTTTTTATATAAAAAGGTTTTACTCAAAGATGGCTTAAAAATACACACACCCAAAAACTAGTGCTACAGCTCATAATTAGTATGACTCCTGATGATTTTTCCTCTGCATTACATTAGTAAAACTAGCAGTCCACTCATCCCTAACAGCAAACTAATTTCATCACACATGAACGCATTCACACACTCCAAGCTCTTTCCTACTGTTCTGTCACTATGAAGTGCAGACAGAGACCTTTCAGCTCGCTCTTCATCCTCCTAGTGAGAAATGAGTGGTTTCGCCTTCACTTCAAACATATCAAAGGCAGAGCTTTCCTACAGACATACAGCTGTTCTGGCAGTTACAGAATGAGAGAAAGAGAGAAAAAGAAAGGAAATGCCCACCATGGACACAGACACATCACCGTGGGCCTGTTAGATCAGTCTCCGCCACAAGCCCCCTGGAGATTGGGTTATCGGCCACTGTCAGAGCCTAAGTGGATGCTGCGCAGCCCTGGGCGGTAGAAGACTCTCAGCCTGTATGTGCAGCTTTTAAGAGAGCATGAGAACTGTCCGTGCCTCGGCTGCTGGGCGAGTTCGGACGGCAGGCTTATAGCGAGGAGAAATCACAGTGCCAATATTGTGCCGAATGGCACGTTATGCATAACCACAATGCCAGTAGTATTATGAGGGCTCTTCACAGCATGAGAGTGGCATCGGCACCCAGCTTCCTCTTGTACGATGATATTTATTCAGGTAACGCTGATTCTGAAGGTGACCTTCCCCAGCTGTACGCAGTAAATGCATCCCAAATAATCACCTGAAAGTGACTCAATATTAAGAAAGTTAGAAAAGAAACCCAGATGGGAGGGTCTTAAGCAACTCTATCCACCGAACTGATTCATTACAGCATTTAATGCATGTAAAACCCTTTATGAAAGCAAACAGAAAGTAAGTGATTACATTAGGCCGTTGACATGCTGCAGTCACACACCAAGTAAATGGCACAAACAAAACAAGTGTGATTGCAAAGGCTCTGTAGACTTTAGCCCTTCCTCACAATGTTCCAAAATGTACCGATAGGCCAATATTCCAGACATTCGGAAGCAGGCTTTGTTGAGGTTAAGGGTAAACACATGTGGCTCAAACTTTGGATATGTTTCAGTGCCGTCTTTTGATTCCAGCATCTTTATCCCAATCCTGGCAAACAGGAAGGCGTCTGTGTCCAGAAGAAGACAGCCAGGACTCTTTCTGTTTACCCATGACTCTCACAAGAGTCCTTCTGCTACCATCATCATCTCAAACAGCTGGGGCTTCATATAATACACCATAATACTAGTATGTGTGTGTGCGTCTGTGCTCACGCATATTCAAAGTAGATTTGAAGGGTAAATTGCTTAATGATTTCTGGGAAAACTATAAATTGGGGTACCAAATAAGCACCATTACTACAATTTGATTACCAAGCAATTGAATTAGAGGGTAATCACCATTTCTATATATCATTATATTGAAACGCAATACAGGATTAGTTTATGCTGTTGGCTATGGGGAGAAGATTTGAACATCTAAATAAAAGGTGGAAGTGTAAATCTACAGCTTTTAGCCACAAATCTTGTTCTTCCTGAAAACTGTCACACAGGGGAGAGAAGCTGAAAAGCTCAGTGTGAGGGCACTAGACTATTGAAACAATGCTTCATCAGATAAACACTGAATCTCTGTGATTGGTGCTTCCACCTGTGCAAGTGTTATCTAGGGTCCCCATCATGTAGAAGAGCATATTTGTAGATCCTAGGCTAGCTCATATACAGTACCCTGTCAGGGGGGGGGGGGACTTTAAAGGGATATATCAGCTTTTTAAAGGTTATGAATTCAATATTCAGTCTTATCTATATATTAAAGGAACAAAATGTGGCAACATTTTTTTTTTTTATATTTATAAAAATACTTCTGAGAAAACATATGTATCTTCAACTATACATTCTCTTTTGCACAATCAGACATTAGATGATTAGTCAGTTGTGTTTGATTCACTAAAAAGTACCGACTCATAAGAATCATTCGGATAGGAACTGCATTACAGTGGGAGCTCGGTATGTTTCTGATTCACTAAAAAGAACCGACTGATAAGATTCATTTGTTTGATAATCAGATTACACTGGTTGTGCTGTATGCTTTTGATTCATAAAAAATAAGGCACATCTACTGTACCCTTTAACATCAGTCTAAAACATTTGCACCTCATCTAGCCCTAAAGGGTGCATATTAGTAGGTGTGATATAGGTAAATACTACGCGATAGATAGATAGATAGATAGATAGATAGATCAAAATATATGAATATAAAAATAAACCGTATTACTACTTCAACATAGAAATAATGGTAACACTTTCTATGAAGCCCATATTTATAACACATTGTAAGGGTATTCTTAAGGCATTATAATGAATGCATAATGCATTATAAAAAGACCTTATAATATGTTATATAATCTTATAAATAATCATAACAACAATTATAATACATTATAATGCTTACGCATTTGTGTTTATACGTTTTAAGATTATGATTATTTATAACACACAATGAACACCATATAAAATATATTTTTACATTTATAATTAACTATATATCTTGACATTGTTTATTTAAGATCTGCACAGTATCTTACTACATCTTGTAAGTGGTTAGGTGTGGAGTGTTATTTGAGTGTTCCCTGTGAGGCTAATATTAATTTTGATGTGAGCTAGTTAATAAGGATAGGAACTGCATTACAGTGGGAGCTCGGTATGTTTCTGATTCACTAAAAAGAACCGACTGATAAGATTCATTTGTTTGATAATCAGATTACACTGGTTGTGCTGTATGCTTTTGATTCATAAAAAATAAGGCACATCTACTGTACCCTTTAACATCAGTCTAAAACATTTGCACCTCATCTAGCCCTAAAGGGTGCATATTAGTAGGTGTGATATAGGTAAATACTACGCGATAGATAGATAGATAGATAGATAGATCAAAATATATGAATATAAAAATAAACCGTATTACTACTTCAACATAGAAATAATGGTAACACTTTCTATGAAGCCCATATTTATAACACATTGTAAGGGTATTCTTAAGGCATTATAATGAATGCATAATGCATTATAAAAAGACCTTATAATATGTTATATAATCTTATAAATAATCATAACAACAATTATAATACATTATAATGCTTACGCATTTGTGGTTATATGTATTATGCATTCATTATAATGCCTTAAGAATACCCTTATAATGTATTATAAATATGGGCTTCGTAGAAAGTGTTACCGAAATAATACATAAATAAAACTTAATGCTGACTATTATTATTATTATTATTATTATTATTATTGTTGTAATAATAATAATAATAAGTCAGCATTACGTTTTATTATTATTATTACTAAAATAATAATAATAATAATAATAATGTAAAAATGCAAATTATGTCAAATACTACGAAGTTAACATGGAATGTTTTTGGGGTTTTGATGAAGATATACTTTCATGCTATGAGGGAATATAAAAAAGGTTAGGAAACAACGTAACAGCTGTTATACCCCTAAAGTGTAGATGCAACGGTGAAGATTGTAATTGAAAGTGTGGAAACATGTAATATCTACAAGCAGCTACCCACCAGTCAGCACTGCAAAATAACTGCATTAATGGAGCCTAAAAGGACAAAAAGCAAGACGACTATTAGATTTAAGGGTTTTTTTGTCGCAAAGGACTATTAATCTCAAAGATACATCATGATATTACTTCTTCATACATGTTCCCACTCACCACCCATACTGTATTTGCTCACGCAAGAGTGACTTTGCTTTCCTTTTTCTGCAATGGCCCATGGGATATGTCAGCTATCACAGAGATTGTGACGTCCTTGACAATCGTCCAGATGTCTTTGTGCGGTGATGAAGGATGAAGACTGGAGTCCCTCATGCTGATGGGCATCAGGCAGGCCTCTGAAGAGTCTGCGCTGTCAAGTGGTGGCTGAATGAAGAGGTGAGTACTAGGGGTAGAGGAGAGACACGGGGCTCCATTAATACAAGAGTCCTGCTCAAGACCAGCTCATCAACCCAAAGCTGTCCATATTTTAATACATTTAACATATACATTAACATATTTCACAACAATACTTCAAATAAATATGCACGTTAAAGGGGTCATATGATGCGATTTCAAGTTTTTCTTTCTCTTTGGAGTGTTACAAGCTCTTGGTGCATAAAGAAGATCTGTAAAGTTGCAAAGACTAAAGTCTCAAATCCAAAGAGATATTCGTTATAAAAGTTAAGAGTCAGCCACGCCTACCTAAAACGGCTCGTTCTAACACGCCCCCACATGTCTACCTCACTATGTGGAAATATTAGCATAATGCCGCCCAAATGTGCACGCAAAGAAAGAAGGCGTGGTTTCAGGAACAGCAGTCGTGTTGATGCAGCCATGTCAGGGAGACGCTGTGTTTCAGTGCGAAAGCAAAAGCACTTTATTTGGCCTTCCGGAAGTAGATGCAGTTAGGAATCATTGGTTAAGATTTATTTACAACAGAACAGCACAACCCAGATGTTCGAATTTGTGCAATGCATTTTATGGACGACAGTTTTTTGAACCTAGAAGAGTACAAGGCTGGCTGTGCACAAACGCTATTTTTAAAAAAAAAAAAAAAAGGTCAATTCTGACTTGGCTATGACAATCTGACGCTTCTGAATCAGCGACTGTAAGTATGTTTTGTTATTAGTTTAAGTATTTGCTATTGACTGTTCAAATGCGGAGTTTTGCGCAGCGCAGAGTAACGCGTCGTGTGTGTGTGTGTGTGTGTGAGGGGAACAGGGTCACATCATCAAAGCAGTGAACAGCCTGTCAGCCTGTACTGCATCATCACTGTGTCTGTCACACGACTCTGTTGCCCTTTCGGGCTTGAACTGATGGTAAAACTAACGACATTATTAACTGTCTTGATATTTACTTTGAAAGCTGAAGCTACGATTATGGTAAGGGGCGTTACATTTCCGACGCGTGCTTGTAGTGTTCGGCCAATCACAATGCACTGGGTCAGCTGGCCAATCAGAGCAGACTGCGCTTGTCAAAGGAGGGGGCTTTGTTGAAAACGAAGCGTTTGAGAGAGGCGGGGCATAGAGGACCTACAATAATGTACAGTATTTGAAAAATAATGTGTTTTTTGAACATTAAAGCATGTCAACATATTCTGTTACACCAAATACACAAAATAATGATCTTTAAAATAGCATCATATGACCCCTTTAATAAAGAGATACAAATGTAATACCTAGACAAACTACCCTGAGTGAACCAGTGCTCTTGAAATGCCCTGAATCCCGCCAGCACTCTTCGCATGTGCTGGTTTACTTAAGCACGAAGGACCAATCAAGCCACATATTACTCAAATGGGCTAATTAAGGCTCATTAGACTCTAAGTCCTGACACCTGCATGCAGTACACTGCATGCGGACAGGGCCACAGCACACGGCTCTGCTAGCTGTCAACACTGGCCCCAACAACTGTCCCAGTCATTGGTCCGCTTTTGTTCCCCGCCCTTCACACTCTCTCATAAGGATCTCTCCAATTATGTGAGCAGACTGGGGACGTTGTGGAGTGGCCCAGTGAAACAGAATGTGCCATGCTAAACAGGCTTTATTAGAGACACAGATTTCTGATGCTAACAGCACCATTGGAGACAAAGCTAAAGAATAGGGAAATGGAAATTGTGAAGAATTTAAGATCACGCATTCAAGTCTTACACATAACACAGCAGTAGTCTAAACAAAAAAGAATTATACTGTGAGCAATGCACCTAAATAACTACATCTGAATTCAAAATTATGAAAAAAATACTAGTTTCTATCACATTTATATATGGTATCATAACTAAATATTCGATTCTACATATATCTGTTAGTGCTGTCAAACGGTTAATCGTGATTAATCGTTTCCAAAATAAAATAAAAATGTTTACATAATATATATATGTGTACTGTGTATATGTATTATGTATATACATGCAGTATATATTTTGAAAATATTTACATGTATTACATATTTTTCTTAAAGATATACATGCATGGGTGTGTATTTATGTGTATATATCATAGATCAGTGTTTCTGCCCTTTTTCCAACTGACACGCCCCTTATGACATTACAACTCATGTACTGTATCATCTAGAATTCAGAGTTTCCCCACTAACAAATAGGACTTCACTCGATCATTCACATGCTTGGAACTCGTAATTATGATATTTCCGACTTCATCTGAGAGGCACAACAGTGGGTTGTGTCTCATTTTGAAGGCAGCACCCCCAGTAGGGTCGCATATGCCATTGGATATGTCTGTTTTCAAAGAAATGACAATTTCTCACGAGGAATAACAGTCAGCGTTGTAATGGTTAGTTTTCTGAAATGAGACATCCTCAATGACATATGTGGCTGACAAATGCAACCTCCAGAGGGTGCATGCTTTGAAATGAGACATAGCTAATACTCTGATTAATTAGTTGTTTGATTTACCAAAATAACTAACAGTAACACTTTATTTTGAGGACCAGTTCTCACTATTAACTAGTTGCTTATTAGCATGCATATTACTAGCATTTTGGCTGTTTATTAGTACTCATAAAGCCCATATTAATGCCTTATTCAGCATGAAATCCCTTAATCCGACCCCATACCTAAACTTAACAACTACCTTACTAACTAAGCAGCAAATCAGAAGATTGTTGAGGGAAAACTCTTAGTTAAAAGTGAAAATGTGTTCCCTATTCTGAAGTGTTACCGAACTAACTTATAAGAGTCATTTGGTTGGGAATCGGACTACAGTGGAAATGCAGTATGCTTTTGATCTACTAAAGACAACCAGCTCAATAGGATCTTTTTCACGCAGTATATTCAGTAGTGGTGAATAGTAGTGCAGGACAGTTTTAGTGTAGTGTTCCATCCACATCAGAGAAAGAATATACAGTATATCCAAAAAATATACTTTTTTTATTATTAATTGTTGCCGTTAACAGTTTCTTGCATGTCCATTCTTCTGTGTTCTTGGTTCTGTACTTAAGAACATGTCTGACCTGTCACATTGATTTATATAATGCTTTGCCTGACTAAGTCATGTTGTACTTCATGACTTCAAGAACCTTGTTCATGCTTAATGTTTCGTGCACCAGACGTGTAGGCCAACTGAAGAAATCTTTCATTAAATGTCAAAGGACTTTTAATGAATGTCTGCTAAAGTTTGACCTTACAACAGTAGTTCAGCCTGTAACGTGAACAAGCGCACACAGTTCAATTAGGTCCGTTTTTAAATCCGTATGGCTCCTAATACAAAAACTTTATAACAGAGCTTCAGTGGCCTCTTGTCCCTGGAAAACGCGGTCCATTCCAACCTGTGTCCACTGGCATGCAGACAAACACAGGCTCGATTTTCGAAAAATATTTTTTCAACAGTGCAAAAACAAATAAAATATGATATCTAAACCTTCTGCAATAAGGATAAACCTCGGAAAATGTTTATGAAAAATAATCGCCAGGACAACACACGCATGTGGTGTTTACACTGATGCCAGTGTCGCAGCTATCCCACATCTCCGACAAACACTGGGGAGGGGGCAGGCGGCAAAACAGGAAATATCTTTTGCATATTATTTTAAGTAACTGTTCAAATTCCATTTCAGAATGGTAATCCACAAAACAAATATGTAGAGGCATATTTTAAAAAGGGAGGCTCTGCTTCAATTTCCTATTGTGGTGCAGAATGTGTGTTTACTCTTTGTGTCTGTTTGAATTGATTTGCACAGCTCGGCAGACAGCGGCTGAATGCTGCGACCAAGAATCCATCATCTCATGTGATCTGATAGTTCTGCAGTATTAGATTGATTTTCCTCTCTCCTCTCATCTTTCCCTGTCTCTCGCTCTCTTTGTCTGCTTTCCTACCATTGGCGACGTTAACAAACATGCCAAGTTACCTGTCTCCCCATCTGCTAAGATAGAAACACAGTCCCTTCTGTCACGAACAACAGATTAAGGTGTGAGAATAAAGGGTGAATTGTTCACGGTTGCGGGTTATTCCTTGACACCAACCTTTAAAAAAAAAGTGCGCTCCAACTGGCAAAACCTTTTTGCTTTTTTTGAAATATCCACTTGATGTATTCATATTCCTGCAGGATTTAGCCTTGAACTGCTAAGAGAATAGAGACAAGAGGAGGCTTAACTTTCCCAAACCATCTTAAGACTCTCGTCAACTCCTCAGAGCCATCGTGTGATTTCCATCTCTCTTTCCCGCTCGAGCGAAGTTTAAAAACACCTGTCACGGATTCAAAGCAGGGACTCAGCAGTAGCCGGGCAGGCGATCACCTCTTCGGCAACGCTATAGGGAAAGGAATTGGAACGGAGGAGATTTTTAAAAGCTCAAAGATCCTCTCATCGCTCTTCTTTAACCGTCAGCGAAGGCAGCAGAGACTGCGCAGGTATAAGCCCCACTCTGGCGTACCTGAGACTTCTATTTTAAGCCCTCCCTTCCGTACGGCATGTCAGACGAGCCCGAAATCCCTGCTAATACTAGTTACCTCTGAAACATAGATCTTACTGTTTGGCTTTTAGCTTTGACAAGTTATTTCCTACTCCCTTTGAAATAAAAAAGTGGAGTGTTCCGACACCGACTTTACGTTTTTGAGTTCATTAAAGCCGGGATCTGCCTCAATGCTACCTGGATTTTTTTTTACAGGCGCGATAAGCCAAATTAATATGAACTCGTCAAGGCCACTTAAAATGCTTCTTGTTATCCAAAGCCCTGAGCTCCTGCAACTTATCACACAGCCACTGATATCCTTTAAACTAGCAAGGTGCAGTGCTTTAATTAAAACTAGTAACATTCCCTTGGAAGAGGAGGAAAGGAAATGTAGAGGGGTGGACTTCATAATTTATCACAGGCTGGAGTTAAAAGGAAGCGATTTCGCAAACTAAAGCAATGGCTAATACCTCTTAAACTGACACGCGGCGAGCTTCCCCGTTCAAACGGGCCGGCGAAGAAACAAAGTCCCCGAGGATGTACATCATACGTTAAGCTGTGAAATACTACGTGAAGCATGTTCTCCGGCACAACCCTTAAAACTGGCACAAAATGAAAATGGATGTGTGCTCTTCCTTTGTGCTACCGAGCCGAGAGATATATCTTTATAATATCCACCATATTTTACTGATAATAAAAAGCAAAGCCACCGGAACACTTAGCTAACGTAGAGGGGAGAGGCGGCCATAGCAAACAATGTAAATCAATCTGAGTAATATTGCTTTAAACTTAATGCAATATACTCACTGCAAGTATAGCCATCCTAATGTGCATTTACATACTGGAGACACAGGCGTATACAGCGTATGAGTACATATCCCTAGACGTACAGACATCCATAAACACACACACACAGGCACAGGAACACACACTCGTACACACTAGAAGTCTATTGAGTATTTTTTTTCTTTGCCAAGGCGCTCTGAGGATAATACGATTCTTTTTCTCTCCCTCTCTCTCTCTCTTTCTCTCTACTTTCTTTACAATACATCATTCAGTTCTGCCTTATGCCTGCATGAAATTCATTTTCTAATGGAAATATTTGTTTTGTAAATCAAATATGTATTATGCACAGAATGCAAAGCACAAATTAAATTATGTTAATGAAATGAAAGAGATATGAAATGCATATTTCATGGACAAAACATAACCCCAGCGAACAGCCATTTCTTGATAAAAATCTTTAAACACAATCTCATTCAGAGAAAGACATATTGCTAAGGCAGATAGCACCTCATTAAAATGGTCTCCTTTAATATCAGTGCTTAGTATATATAGGATTGTAAATAACCACTGGGGACGAGGAACCAATAATGAAATACTGTCTTTAATAGCTTGCCATTGATGTCAGCATAAAAAAGTGCGTAGAGGAATATTGGAAATTGGGCGCACACACACATAAAGTCAAAAGCTGTAAATGATTGCATATTTAAATAGAGCTGACTAAGGCAAAGATGATATAGATATAAGTAATAGGCAGAATATTATGCTGACCTCACATAATTTAACAAAAAAAAAACACACTGTTTTAAATTTTATATTGGTTACACTTAATGAATAATAGATTCCTCGGCTGTTGTTGTGCACTGCCTGATCTTAATAATAATAAAAATAAAAAAAAAACCTAAAAGAAAAGAAATGGAGCCGCTCTGCCTAGCTGACTCACAAATGAACTAAACTGGCTTTTCAGCAGAAATAAACATGGCAATACGTACAAAAGCTAGAGCGAGAGAGAGATGTCCACTGCTTTGATTTGATGGTGGTGAGAGTAGAGAGGGTGGGGTGCTTGACCTGGCTTATTCTGCTTAATGCTAAATATCTTAATTGCCCCACAATACGCAATTACCAGCTGCTCCAAACAAAGCATGGATTTAAACCCAAATAATACCCAGCTTACTGAGTTTTTTTTCCCCCTTTCTCAGCCTCTTGCCACTTGATTGACAACACGTATGTGAGTGCAATAAAGGCATTTGCGTCCAAACTGCAGGTGCAGCAGCCCTTAAATTCCTAAATGTGACCCTGGACCAGAAAACCAGTCTTAAGTCGCATCGGTATATTTGTAGCAATAGCCAAAAATACATTGTATGGGTCAAAATTATAGATTTTTCTTTTATGCCAAAAAACCATTAGGATATTAAATAAAGATCATGTTCCATGAAGATATTTAGTAAATTTCCTACCGTAAATATATCAAAACCTAATTTTTGACAAGTAATATGCATTGCTAAGGACTTAATTTGGACAGCTTTAAAGGTGATTTTAAAGCTGTCTAAATGAACTCAATATTTTGATTTTTTTTTGCACCCTCAGATTCCAGATTTTCAAATAGTTGTATATCGGCCAAATATTGTCCTATCCTAACAAACTTTTTAAAAAACAGACCAGCACCCCCCTTGAGAATATGAGTAATAGTGTTTCCCATACTTACCCATGGCCTTTTCCTTTATCCAATACTAAGTCAAGTTAATTATTAGGTTTTTTTTTTAATCTTTTTGTCTGACTATGAAGAGATTATACCATCAGGATGGACAATTTGGACATATCATAATCTTTTCAATTTTTGCTGAAAAATGGACAGCTTTTTTCCTCAAGCTGTCAGAGCCATCCTAAAGGTTTTATCCACTACACATAATCTGATTAACAGATTTTAATTGTGTTTTCAATAATTGTTATTCTGCATTTATTTAGCTGCGAGCTGAGAGAGATTGAGCACGAGGGGAAAGGCATGAGAGCGTGAGAGAGATAAATGGTGGGATGGAAAAAACAGAGGTGATGGTGGCTGAAGTCAGGCTGACGAAGGATGGAGACCTGTCGGAGGAGGTCACCACACACAATCTCATCACATCAGCCTCACATTACACACTTAATTTCCATCCTACCAGCTTTCTTCCTCAATCGCTCTGTGTTTCTCCAGCACTCCACACCTGACTGAAAACAGGCCGCTCTACTGCAGGTAGCAAAACAAGTTAGTGTTCATGGTGTTACATATTTTTTGTAACAGTTTTATGTTTTTACGCTACATTTTATATTTTAGAGGTAAATGTATAAAAACAGCTGTTCAAGTATATTTTTATGTGTTTTATTCGTGATGACCTCATACCACCATTCTATAACAGCCAGCAGCATAATACCTGACAGACAAGGAAAGAAATATAATATATATGAAAACCAAACCTGCCGTAAAAACTAACTTGTTTTGCTTCTATTTTCTTGATTTTAATATTATAAATCAGTAGTTCTCAACTGGCTTTGCTTCAGGACCCAAACTTCACATTAATCACAGTAATGATCCAAAACCGCAAAAAAGTTGTTAAAATCCAACATAAAAATAAATTTATATTGCCATGAATTGCATAGGCTCAAAAACATGCAAACTTATTAACGTGAATTTTGTATAGTACTTGCATACACAAAAATAGAAGTTTGTTTTACTAGACATTAAATATTGCATTAGTATTTATATTATTGCAAGTAGAATGTTTGGCTGGAAGTTGACAAACCTTAAATATTCAATTGTAGTCTTGTCACTATAGCAACATTTTCAGTAATAAAATTTCTGAAAATTATTGTTAAATTATTAACAAAAGAAATACTTGAACTGAGCCATTTGGTTTTTATTTCAGTACCAACCATTACTTTTGACATTCCTAGTTCTGAGAATTGTTTGAATTTCGCTTTTTTATTTTCCCCTCCAACCCGTGACTCGATCAAAACAGGCCCAAGGCATTTTTGGGTCGCAACCCACCAGATGAAGCCTGATGTTTTCACGTGTATTTAATTGTGATTTGCTAGGATACACATTACACATAACAAAATCTATAGTAGACAGATGTAGCTGCCTCACACTAAACTTTGAGACATTTAGCACCCAAACTCCCCGAGTTATTCACAGTAATCTCCACTATTTCTTTAGTTTCTGAGTTTATAGGCTAGGGCCTTTTTGATCCGAATTAACCATCTTTGACAATCTGTGTGGATTTTATTTATGCTTGGTCTTTTAAAATGCAGCCTAGAGACCTCTTAAGAGTGATGTAACATCATGTGAGAACCATCAGACATATGCAGGCAGTTCTATGCATTAGGAAAGCGTGTGGGCCATATGAAATTATGAATTACAGACACATGCATCCTGGTATCATATGATAAAACCCCATTCACTCCAAATGACCATATCTCACCCATGTTACGTCCTCCCACCTCACAAGCCCACCAGCTGCATGCTGCTACAGCTGACATCTTTTATAACAACCATCATGCTCCATATGCGCCGTCCCTTTCTCTCTCGCTCACTCTTCGCGTCTTAGAGGAGTTCCCACAGAAAGCAGCGGTTTGTGATGACTGGACACAGGAGCGCAGAATAGCACAACATACCAATAATCCTCCTTTACAGTCTAAATATGGCACTTGAAGAGTAAGATGCAAAAGTTGAAATGGGATCACGGATAGGCAATTAACACCGCTCATCAAATCTCCTTTAGGCTGTGGAACAGAAGAGAGCAAGATTATAGGAGAGCAATGCTGAATATGGTGGCAGAAAAAGGTGACCTTGTTAGGTAATTAACATCTCTCTCCAAGTTTAATTAGAAAGGCTACATCAATTCAAAATACGAATAAAAGGAGTGCGGCAATCAAAAAAGAAGACAGAAACACCAGCGTCTGTATGTAAAATGCTCATCTGATTGTATAAAAGCATTAAAAATGCACCTGTTCGTGGATAAATTGCTTCACTCGCTAGAAATCCTCAGGGGCCGAGTGCTTTTCAAAATAGCATCAAGTGTTAAGATGCTATTTGCATGCGTTGATACATTGAATGCAAAGTCGGGGAAAAAAGAGAAAAGACGGCAAATTATTTTTGCATGTCTCAGTTCTCTTGTTAAGATTCAAAACAATGCTTCAAAACTTTCCTGATTTGGGGCTCTGGGTCTCTGTTGGCCCGTTCTTTCCCTGCCAAAGCCTGCCTTAACCCCCTTTAGTGTTGAGCAAACAATCTCCTCCCGCTCACAATAACTTTGAAGGAAGATGTTTTTGTTTAAGTCCCAGAGCCGTTATTGGCATCCGGTCCAAAAATAAAAGCGTGTTCTCGTCGGAGGCTGACTGACGGGTGGCTGACAGTCCGCGTAGATGAGCCGTATATTCATCAGATGTTTAATTGAGACGGGGTGCGCAGGTCGCCAAGTTAATGTAGCAGGGACGATGCGGGATTTATAATGATGATTGATGGCATGATGGCATGACGGCACCGGCCTGACTATGAGCGCTTTGCGCTGGTGGGTCCGACGCCATTGACGGACCGGAAAGATGTTCCTAACGAGGGCTGGATCCTATCTACTTCCTCCTGCCACTCAGCTCAACTCGTCTAACATGACAGGTCTGACCTCAGGATCGGCACAGACACACGACCGTCCCTGTCCAATCTGACATATTCAGAGGCACAATGCAAACTGTTTTAGTGGTTATTCGAGGCATAGCCCAGACCTCTGTGTGTATGGGGACATCTTTGGGTGAATAATGGAATACAGAACACTTTTTACTGCCACATCTGAAAGATGTCATTTAGCTCATATGAGGTGAATCTTAATATAACGAGAGCTAAAATTAAAGGTCCCACTAACCTCAGTATCAGCCTCAAACCTATAACATCAGCTCTACTGCAGTTCTCAAACATTTACAAACACACTGACTCTTCTGACACTGCGCTTTCCATATATTACATAATAGTGAAGTACAGTAAGTACAGATTGCATTTATGTAATCAAAAATACAGTAAAAGCAGTAATATTGTGAAATATTATTACAATTTAATCAACTGTTTTCTATTTTAATATATTTTAAAGCAGTCATTATTTCAGTCTTCAGTGTTATATAATCCTTTGGATATCATTCTAATATGCTATTTCTTATTATTATCAATGTTAAAAAACAGTTGTCCTGCTTAATACCTTTGCGAAAACCATGATACTTTATTTTGGGATTCTTTAAATAATAGAAAGTTAAAAAATAGCTTTGATTTTAAATAAGTTTTGTAACAATGTAAAAGTGTTTATTGTCATATTCAATACATTTAAAATGCTTAATTTCTTTAAATAAAACTTTTGAACAGTAGTGCATATTCTTCCTGTTAGAGAACAAAGTGTGTATGCCCTAAATAATTTACTAAATGAATGAATAAAGTTAAACCAATAAAGTTTTTTTTTTCTTCAATATATTGCCTTTTGCATTCCACAAAAACGGTCACAATTAAAAATTGAGGTAGAGTAAATATGACTAAATTAATTTTCATTTTTAGGTGGTGAACCATTCCTTTAAGTGTATCCCATTGAAAGCACTATATACACATCATTGTATTAGTGTTAAAAATTACTGGTCATGGAAAAGTTTTGGTCAAGTTTTGGCAAACTTTTTTGGCTTTACCAAAAAATCTTTTCATTTGTGAGGCTTCAGCCCGTGAAGCCCACTTCCAATAGCCCCTATGGGGACTGCACAGTGAAAATTTTCCATGCACATTAATGTAGATGTTTACACAGGAGCTTTGGCCTAGACGTTTGCACACATACTTAGACATATTGAGTGAAGGTGCTCATACAAGCAACTGGATAATTTCCTGATCCCACTCCCTCCTCTTCCCTGTCACTCTACTGCACTTCTATATATAAAATGACAAAAAGGCCAAGAACAAAATAAAAACGGCTTACTTTCATGATCACAGCAAAAGGTTTTTAAAGTGGAGACACAAATAAACAAATCTAAAATGATGCAACTGTGAACAGCACAATCAGGACGAAAAACGGATCCGTCGTGTCGGCACTTGTCCCTCATAAAGTGAGCCGTGCGGCAGGTACACGGATGTGGAGGGGCTTGTAATTGCCTACAAGTGATGCACTAATAACGTGACAGTAACCTCAGGACCTCTCGAGAGGGCCTTTTCTCTTGTTTTCAAAAAAGAAGGAAAAAAGAACGCCAAAAATAGGGAAAAACGAGAGAGGAGAGGAGAGGAGGGGGGGAAATCAGGCTGTCAGTGAAAAGATGAGAGAAGAACAAAACCACTCCACCTTGCAGGAGTTCGGGGTCCGATTGGCGGCGCTTCATCCAGCAGCAATTATATCGACTAATTAGAATTGGACAATTTCTTGTTTGAAGCATAAAGAAATGACAAAGGAGGGCAAGTGAAAAGCTATAATTCAGAGTGAACCCGCATTAAAAATCCAGCCTAATCCCGCGCTAGCATGTGCCTCTATGATAACATAGAGTGCAGACTATGTCCTCGATTCTACCTCTTTCTCGCTCTCCCCATTTTTTTTTTTCGCCTTTTTTTATTTTATACCATCTGGCCCTCTCATCTCTGACATAAAAAAAGAAAACTAATTCATGTTCGGAGTCATCCACATGATGAATAGTGTAGGTCCAGGTGCTATGAGTGTAAAAAAGGAAAGTGGATGGAAAGAGAGGGAGGGTAGAGGATGAGAGAGAATTATATATGTATATCATCTCCCATTGTACACAAGGGTGATTTTAAACTGCGTTCATGATTAAAGCGAGGGCTTAAGTTACAGTATATTCCTTACCGCAAAGTGATCGTAATTAGATATTTAATCTGTAATCCAAAATAGCCCGTGATGCCAAAGACAAAAAAACGGTGGAAGATGAAGGGACGGGTGAGATGATAGAAGGCGGTAGAAAAAAGCAGCCTTATTTCTATCATATGAAGGTCACAATGCGATGTGATTGTTTGCCTCAGTGGAGGTGAATTATGTCACCCAGACAAGCTTTTAACCCATGTTACCTTCATTCTCTCTCTCCCTCGCTCGCTCTCTCCCTCTCTCTTCTTTAAACAGTTTTCTATTGAAGAGGATTCAATCACCATAATGAATCTGAGGCCAGGCAGCAATCTTCTCCACAGAAAGAAATTCTAAAAGGTTATAGAATTTGTAAAATGAACAACGTGGAAGAAGTAAATGGCAGCGTGTGCATGCGTGTGTGTATATATATGCATGTGCGGGGTGGGGGAATCAATTATTGCAGGACACAAGGCAGTCATAATATTTAGCGGCCCTCATTCACTCTGCTCAGGTAGGCTCAAACACTGCCGCTTGTACAGGAGGTGAGGTTTATTTTTAGGAAGAGTGTGTGTGTGTGTGAGTGTGTATGCCACGCCCGGCAGGCAGAAGGAGGCTGGCACTGAAGCGTATGAGGGAGGCGCCCCTGACTGAGTCTCATAATCATATGCTAGATTAGGTTAAGTGGAGCACAAACCCGTCAGTAATTCAGCCCACTGTCTCCCAGGGAAACTGATTCACTCCTCCCCCTCCTCCATCATCCGAACGCCACAAGACACACACACGCCAAATGCTTAGCCGGAACGGGTACGTATAGGACGCCAACGATCCCCCATATGTGATCAATGCGCCCGTCGGTCGTCCGTCTGAGCTCCGTCATGTATGAAATGACGCCACCTTGGAATATTTCGGAGCCCGGGCTGGATTGATTGATTCATGTTATTCTGAGTGGCATGTTCGCTTACTCCATCTTCACCCAAAAGCCCTCACGCCGTAGCGACTAATGTTCTGTCAGCGCCGTCGATCCTCAGACGGGCCTGTCGTTAACGCCCGCGACGGATGACGAGGGAACGGCGTGACATCAGATAGCGGCCTGGCGGAAGACACCTATCCTCCATGTTCTTACATAAATGAACTCTTAAAGAAGGCTGCCGGCTGCGAGGAGAGCCGCGGGAGCCTGGAGCTCATCAGTGTCAGTCCTGAAAAGGTTCCGGAATGAATGAGTGCGAGGAATCAAAGGGAGATTCCCAGACAAGCTTTTAACCCATGTTACCTTCATTCTCTCTCTCCCTCGCTCGCTCTCTCCCTCTCTCTTCTTTAAACAGTTTTCTATTGAAGAGGATTCAATCACCATAATGAATCTGAGGCCAGGCAGCAATCTTCTCCACAGAAAGAAATTCTAAAAGGTTATAGAATTTGTAAAATGAACAACGTGGAAGAAGTAAATGGCAGCGTGTGCATGCGTGTGTGTATATATATGCATGTGCGGGGTGGGGGAATCAATTATTGCAGGACACAAGGCAGTCATAATATTTAGCGGCCCTCATTCACTCTGCTCAGGTAGGCTCAAACACTGCCGCTTGTACAGGAGGTGAGGTTTATTTTTAGGAAGAGTGTGTGTGTGTGAGTGTGTATGCCACGCCCGGCAGGCAGAAGGAGGCTGGCACTGAAGCGTATGAGGGAGGCGCCCCTGACTGAGTCTCATAATCATATGCTAGATTAGGTTAAGTGGAGCACAAACCCGTCAGTAATTCAGCCCACTGTCTCCCAGGGAAACTGATTCACTCCTCCCCCTCCTCCATCATCCGAACGCCACAAGACACACACACGCCAAATGCTTAGCCGGAACGGGTACGTATAGGACGCCAACGATCCCCCATATGTGATCAATGCGCCCGTCGGTCGTCCGTCTGAGCTCCGTCATGTATGAAATGACGCCACCTTGGAATATTTCGGAGCCCGGGCTGGATTGATTGATTCATGTTATTCTGAGTGGCATGTTCGCTTACTCCATCTTCACCCAAAAGCCCTCACGCCGTAGCGACTAATGTTCTGTCAGCGCCGTCGATCCTCAGACGGGCCTGTCGTTAACGCCCGCGACGGATGACGAGGGAACGGCGTGACATCAGATAGCGGCCTGGCGGAAGACACCTATCCTCCATGTTCTTACATAAATGAACTCTTAAAGAAGGCTGCCGGCTGCGAGGAGAGCCGCGGGAGCCTGGAGCTCATCAGTGTCAGTCCTGAAAAGGTTTCGGAATGAATGAGTGCGAGGAATCAAAGGGAGATTACACGTCTGACCATGTATCATCCTCGATATATTGAACGGCGCCATTGTGTAGATAGAGCGCTTATAAAAAGTGGTATTGTGCTGGCCTGAAAGACTGTGTGGGCTCTCTGCATGACTAATCTGTCTCCTCCCATTATTTTATTCAATCTTCACTGACTTTATGCCTTTGACATTTTTGCTACACTCAGTAAGTTTGAGTTGAATGGACAATTTTAAAGATTTTTTTAAAGGCATTTGCCAAGGCGGCCCATGCTCGCAGGGAACAAAAAAAGAGGCTATCTCTTTGTTTCAATGCATAATTTATTGCTAAAAATGGCCCTTTGACTAATTCCAGCAGGCAGGGTGAGAGTCAGAACATGTTCTTTTCCTCTCAATACTGAAAAGTGCATTGGATTTTTCAAGCGAAAACATTTGATAATGCCTCGGTAAGAGATGTCTCTCTCTTAGTTCCTCCGTTCAACTCTTTCAACGTGCAAACAAAAAACACGCAAGTCCAAATGAATAGCGGTTTGGGGTCTGCTATAGATGCGCCGCTATTTATATTCCTAACCAAACTGCTAAGAAAACAATTCAGAGTCAATGAGCTGTTTTTGCATTCATTCCCATTATTTTATTCAATCTTCACTGACTTTATGCCTTTGACATTTTTGCTACACTCAGTAAGTTTGAGTTGAATGGGCAATTTTAACGATTTTTTAAAAGGCATTTGCCAAGGCGGCCCGTGCGCGCGGGGAACAAAAAAAAGAGGCTATCTCTTTGTTTCAATGCATAATTTATTACTAAAAATGGTCTTTTGACTAATTCCAGCAGGCAGGGTGAGAGTCAGAACATGTTCTTTTCCTCTCAATACTGAAAGGCGCATTGGATTTTTCAAGCGAAAACATTTGATAATGCCTCGGTAAGAGATGTCTCTCTCTTAGTTCCTCCGTTCAACTCTTTCAACGTGCAAACAAAAAACACGCAAGTCCAAATGAATAGCGGTTTGGGGTCTGCTATAGATGCGCCGCTATTTATATTCCTAACCAAACTGCTAAGAAAACAATTCAGAGTCAATGAGCTGTTTTTGCATTCATAAGCATAACTGATGTGCTCTGAGAGATTTATACAAAATCGCACAAAACACACACGCACGCACCTAAGGGCTGTGAAAAAGAAAAAGGAAAGCAATTCGACATGTAGAATACTGCCAAAAATAAACACACACGCACATACAACTACCTCAAAAGCCATTTGTACGTACACTGCCACAGCAACAGGCTGATAAAACACAGAATAGGACGGTCACTGGCATTAAGAGATTAGCTTAAGTCCAAAAGCAATCATCATCTGAATATTTGATTATTAAATCTGCCTGTTAAATTGATTATGGTAATGCCGAGGGCAGGTGGGATCGGGAACAGCACCTGGCCACATATGGTGGCCGCACACAAACACACACACACACACTCCTGCTATGTTCTGCCTACTGCTGTCAGTACACCACATCAAATGTGTGGACTCATCTCTCTCTCTCTCTCTCCCTTTCAGGTGAGAGCTCCCTTCAGGCCGCAGGGCATGGTGTACTTGCAGCCGTGAAATCAGGTTACAGAGAGTGAATGAGCTGAGTGTGACTGTCAAACACGGTAAAACACACCAAGAGACAAGTGTGCTTTCCCCTGACTTACTGAGCAAACATTTATGAATGGGATGGTAATAATGTGGAGGAAGTAATAATATAACACAAATGGTGTCCTATATGTACATCAAAGTACAGTAAATGTGTCACTGAGGGAAAAGCGATGGTATCAAAATACCTTCACTTAGATATCATGGCTTTTGAATGTGGACTCAACTAGATAAGGGGGAAAATATTGTACAGAATATCAGTAAGCATCCTTACTCATTTAAAATAGTCTACAGATATATCAGAAAGGTGCATTCTGTAATTTTTGTTTATGTTGCACTGGCCGATATGACAGTTGTCTTGGTCTTATACTGACACCTATAGCGAAGTGAATGTTACATCATGTTTCTGATGCCATTATCGAAATGCTCTGTTTGCAGTGAGCCATGATTAATTAAAAAAAAACAAAAAAACAAGCATGGTTACCGAGATAAACCAAGCAGTATTTAGCTGGTCATGTGATCTCAACATGTCACCGCCAATTAGGTGAGCCACTCTAGGAAAACTCCATGTTCTTCTTGGGCTACTGATTTGACTGAAGTCTTCATCTCATGTAAGTGTACATCATTTAAAAGGACTTTTTTTTTCTCAATGTGCTGTGTTAACTGTGACTAGTTAATTAAAAAGTTAATGTAATCAGGTAAAAAGTTGAACAGCCCCCTCTGATTTTCATGCCAAGTGGATTTTGAATGTGACTGTTATACATTTTATAAATTAATAAATAATTATATCTTTAATAAATGTATTTTTTCTTGCTGTGGCAGAATATTCACATGTCTAAATTTGGACCATCCACTTGAGTCACACCTTCTGTAGAACATTTGCTTTATATAGAAAATCATCTTCCCACCCTCATGTCACTCAAAAGTATTTTTTATGTGAAACACAAAAATATCAAATGTCAAATTATCAAAATGTGAAAGTTGCTCTTTTCCATACAAGAAAAAAAATCCATGGTGATCAATGGTATATTATAAAAACATTAAGCAATAATTATGAAGTATACACATATTACACACATAAATTTGACAGTACCAGTAGAGTATAATAATAATAATAATAATAGTTTAAACCCATAAATATTGATACGCATATAAATATAAATCTGATTGCTCCATTAGACTAATACATCTAACCCCTAGAGAAAAAGGCAGCTTTTCTACAACAGTATATAAATATATGCTCAGCCCTGTATTTAAACTTCACTGTCACATCTATAATTATATATTTTCATTCTGTACATGAAGATACTGCTGGCCAATCCATCCACATGCACATGTGGTCTGTCTGTGTGTGTGTGTGTGTGTGTGTGTGAGCAGCAGGTGGAGTTCTGAGTTGATAAGCTTGTCATAGCTGATTATGTCACTGTGGGGCTAGCCTTCAAAACTGACGGCAGAGCTACAAGAGCTCTTACACGTCTGTCAACACACAGTGGAGACAGGCTGTTTTAACAATCTCACACACACAGAGGCTCCTGGGGAAAGCTATATCTTCCCTGTGAGGCAGTACAGGGCAGTTAGAGTGGTACAGTGCTGCAGGATTTCAGGAATGAGTGGAGTCTGTTTAAAAGCACGGGCGAGCGCTCTTAGACATGAGCACAGAGGAGTAGCTAATCGCCCTGTGATCTTTTAAACACGCTATGCTATGTTCAACGGCAGCTTGAGAACTCATTTAAGGCCTCGGAGGAGAGCGGGAGGGGCGAATGTGCTGAAATTACCCGCCGCTAAACTGCTAAAGTCAGGCTAAAGCGCTGATTTATTCAACAGAGACAAAAGACCAAGGGAGGGTTTTAAGAGATTCATATCACTGCCAGAGTCTCCTCCAAGGAGCTTTGTGTGGAAGTGTGAGTGTGTGTGTGTGTGTGTGGTTTGACTGGTCTTTTTTTACACAACCGAAAGCATGCAAGAGAAACTGTATTTAATGCTTAGAAGCAAAAAGTAGTAGCGTGTGTATGTGTCTATGCCCACTTCTGACAGTCAACTTTCAAAACAAACCAAATGACCAACAGGAAGTATCATTTAGCAGAAGCTTTTATCCAAAGCAATTTACAACACACATGTTTACTGGTAACCTTGTCAACAAAATCACTGATTAAAATGTTTGGTGAACCAAAAATACATTTTTAAGCCTATAATTAACAGTTCATTAAAAAAGACAAAAACTATGACTAAAAGCTGTATAAAAATAAATAATGCACATATTCCAGAAACAGTCTACATACACACTGATGTTTAACCCCAGTGGGGTTTGGATCTACAACCTTTACCAGCCTAGATCGTTTAATCACCAGGCTACACAATCAAAACAGTGCTTTTGGGCCCTGTCAGGCCTCACTAGAGCTGCTCTCGCATTAAACACTCTTTGAAAATGTCCCAGTACCCTCTTCTCTCCACCCTCCCACTCCTCCCCCCCTCGGTGAACGCACATCCTCTCCCAAGCCTCTCCCCAGCATTTGGGTTATTATTACTATTATCATTATTATTTTGGAAAAGCAGTGCTGTGAGCGTATTGCGTCAGGGCCCCGTAAACAAATCTATTATTGGTGATGAATTGTATAATAACACGGGCATAATGTGTTTTTCTCACACTGAAGTGTTTTGAGGTGCTGAACTGGAAAAAGTCCCCCGTCTGTAAAATTTGAATAAACGCACAGAAGACAGGAGAATATCATCAGCTCTGTGGCAGAGGCTCATACATGTTTTTCATTCTTTTATTTTATTTTGGTTTAGGTATATATTTTTATGTAGTTAATGAAATGCTTATTAATCAGACCTTTTCTATGGCATCAGCTTGTGTCAATTTGTTTTAGCTTAAAGATGCTCAGAGCACTTACATAATACGTGTATGAAATAACAAAAAGTATCATAAAAACAGTGGAGAAAAAAAAAACTACATTACCATTATTTTTTGTGTGTGTAATTTAAAAGTATTGTATGCTCAGCAAGGCAACATTTATTTTATTATGAAATATTATAATAATACTGTAAATGCATATTTCACAATAAATAGCATATAATGTACACACACAAATATGCAAATGTGTGTGTGTGTATATATATATATATATATATATATATATATACATACTTACATATAGAAACTGATAAACTGAGATTCACTAATGAATAGAAAATTAAACACAGCATTTATTAAGATTTTTTTTTTTTTACTTTTTAAAAATGTTTGTAACAATTTACAAGTCTTTAATGTCACTTTTGATCAACTGACCCTAAACTGTTGAACAGTAGTGTACATTAGTGCCCTGTGTTCTTGAACATCTGTCAGAGTACAGAATACAGAGTACTGTTTTGAGCACATTCAGCTAAAATTATGGACTTAATGTCTTGTGCAACACCTGAATAAGAACTCAGTGAGAACTCTCAACAAGAACGCTTGCGGTGTATTCCAGTAATTGAGTATTTAAACGCATAATATTGTAACCAAGAACTATGGGCCACAGTGAGGCTTAATGTACACAGTAATAACACCCTTTCGAAAGCGCCTTAGTGCTTTTCTAGTTGAATGGTTACACACTAGACTGATGTAGCTGACTGTAATTCAACTCTATGAGTTAAAAATCAAACAGTGTTGGAGCGGAGGCCAAGCGGTTAGGGCATGTGCTCTGACATGTGGCATGACATCATTTACTCATCCTTGTGTTTACCTAAAACCATAATTTTCTGCGTCTCATGAAAACGCAGTGTGTATTAGTGAATAACTAACATTTTAAACATTTCCTTATTAAAATCAGCATCTTTGAATATAGTGCATACTTCATATAGGAAAACTTGAAACATCTATGATTTTTTTTTCATACACTCTCATTCCTAAGCTTTCAGGAGAAAAAAAGTACAAAGCTGTCACTGGGGTGCCGCCGCAAAAGCTAAAAGATACATCTTTGTACCATATTCACCCATTTACCTATAAATGGTACATATGAGTACTTTAAAAATACATATTAGTACCTAAAGTGTACATATTAGTATATTTTGAAAGGTTTTGTACCTTCTTTTCCTGAGGTTGTTCACTGACTGGAAAAGAAAACTGGACACATTCTGCTAAATTTCTCCTTTTGTGTTCCTCCATAAAAATTAATATACATTTGAAAAGACATGAGGGTGAGTAAATTATTTCATTGTGAGTAATTTTCATTTCACTGGCTTACAGTTTTTAACGCAACGATAAAGCGTCCTCTAATGGCAAACATATTTTTTGAAGCACACTGTAAGCACGTCTGGACATCTTTTGTCACACACACCCACGGAGCAGATCCATGCATCCACAAAACCATATTACACACTGTTACTCACTGCTTTTCCCTACATCACCCTTACAGAAAACACACACTCACACTCTCACACAGTGACGTGGATGGACACCCACACATCCTGGCTTGTGAGCCGGGTGTTAAATGTGGGAAACCATGATGGCAGGAGATCGCTGGCAGGAGCCGAGGACGATCCACAGAGAGAGAACCATGTCATGTTTTCTTTACTCCAACCACCTATTACTGCGACCTCTGATCGGTGCAGTGCTATGGGACCTAGATGTCAATGTTTATATATTTCTAACTTCATTTTTTGGGCAATAATTAGTAATTAGATATAAATATCCTTAAAATGACAGCCAAGCAGAGGCATCTGCCAACCATTTGCAACAGCAGTCAAAGTTAGTGGTAATCCTAATATAGCCACAAACTGTACCTGAATTTCTGCAAATCAGTTACAACTATTAAGCTAATGTTACATCACCTAATTAATATTCATGAGGCAGGCTGATAGATTTACATTTACCAGTTGGCAGGCACTTTCACTGGGAGATGGTAAGATTGTTAAATGGTTTTGAAAAAAATTCCTAATGTTCACCAATGCTGCATTTGGGTTCCTACACACTTTTCATTTCAAAATTAGTAAAGCAGTAAAAAAAAGTTAGTAAAAGCAGTAAAATTGAACTGGTGTTTTTATATCACTGTATCTCTGAAGGAAACCAACTGGCTTCAGAAAATTTTCGATGTCATTTTCATTTCATCTTGCCTGTAATGCCTGATAAAGCAGCGTCTGTGATCGGAGCGCTGTTTTATGTAACTTTCAATTATCAGATTAACACAAACTAAGAGTTAAAAAAACAAAAAAATCTCTCTTCGTATAGTGTATGGGACGTCCAAAAATGACATTTCAAAAACAACACAAAGTGAAAATGACAGTAACTCATACAACCCCTGTTAATGAATCAGTGTCTCCTTAAGTGAAATTATAGACATATGTAAGAAAAATACAAATACTAATATTATAAACTTGACAGTCGTGTTCACTTTGTGTGGTTTCTGAAGTGGTCCTATCCCCTTGCATTATAGACAAAAAATCTTTGCTTATGAAATTAAGAAAGAAAGTCATAAACATCTGGGACGACATGAGGGTCAGCAAATGATGAGAGAATTTTAATTTTTGGGTGAACTATCCCCTTGAAGAGCAAGATGTGATGCAGAGGCTAAATAAACATATTCCAGACAGAATACAAGAATGTGTTGAATTAATGAGGAGAGTCACAGAATTAAAACATACAACATTAATGTTTTGAAAGGACATGTTTTGTGTTGTCTATTCAACGCCACTGTCTAAAAGGATAATTAATCTTTTAATTGTTTATTTGGGGGGGGAATGCAACTTCGCTACCTCAATAAGCTTCCTCAGATTTGATGGTTAACTTTTGAAGCCAGACATTTACCTGATTAAAGTCATAACTGAAGTAGAAATGTGTGTGCTTGATGCATGAAAATAATGATCATTGGTTCTCAAGTCAATCACGCACATTTGAGCTTTCGTTTAGCATATTTAATGTGCATAAGATAAAATGAAAATGTAGAGTACTTTTCAAGATGAAATAAAATTGTAAGGAGTAAAAAGTACAGTTTTTTTCTTCAGAAATGTAATCAAGAAAAGTACAAGTACTCAGTTTAAATTGTACTTGAAAAAAGTACAAATCCCCCAAAATAATACTCAAGTACAGTAATCAAGTAAAATGACTCAAGTATTTTACACCCCTGCTGCACGAGAGCGATTCAAAAGCATGCAGAGTCGTCTGCTCTCTAATCGTTCTCGCGGTACTTTGATGTCATATACACCGATCACGATGATCCGCTTCAAGTCGAACAAGCCTAATGATTCAATGGACCATTCATAAAGAGAACCATTTAATAATAATAATAATAATAATAATAATAATAATAATAATACATTTTATTTGTAATGCGCCTTTCTTACACTCAAGGCGCTACAACAGTATAAAACAACAAAAACAACAACAACACTACTCCATAATAACAATCACAATGACAACACAATACCAACAATGGCAACAACAACTGTAAGATTATAACTTAAAAGCTTCACTAAAGAGATATGTTTTGAGTAATTTCTTAAAACAATTAAAAGACGGAGCATTCCTAATAGGAAAAGGCAGAGAATTCCACAACCTGGGAGCAATACAAGAGAATGACCTCCCACCCATAGTTTTGAGTTTTACTTTGATTTACTTCATTCCTGAATGAATCAGCCATTTGAACGAATAAAATAAATGAATAAATGACTCGAGGACTTAATCATTAAGACATTTACCACCACCTACTGGCAGTTTTAGTTTCTTATTTAGAGTATCATTTCATAGGCTTGTTTGGCAAATGAATGTCGTAGCCGTCGCATTCAACATTTTCAGCATACCGTCACATCTTAACGTTACTCGACGTGGAGGTACGTGTTACAGTGTGCTCACTTTCAGTTTTATAAATAAAAGTTTATTAACTTTTAATTGTTGTTGATGCGGTGTATTTGTTACTGAGCATGTTGTAAAGCATCGGCATATTAACGTTACTGAGGTGATGTTAAGCAGCTGTTATACGTTAAATCTGAAGTGCGGTACAACTGTTTAGAGCACTTTATGCCTTCAACAGGAGCTGGCAGAGGAATTTTCAAGAAAATTTGTTTTTATTTAAAAGAGACTAGGTGAAGATCTGACATTGCGGAATTCTTCAAGGATAACACACCTTTTCTGCCAAACGAGGTAGGTTTAGACATTTTATTGTCTTGTTTATGTTAAACACACACACACACGAAGTTAATTCTGTAACGCTGTCTGTGAATGCACACATGTCATGCACGCGCAGAGAATGCCGCTTCAGACAGCGCGCCAGGAGCACATCGAGTTCTCTCTCGCACTTACACAGACAAAAGCACACAAAATTGTCAAAATTACCATTTTTGGCGAGTGAGAGTCTTAAATAAGTTAAACAGTATTGACTGATGTAAAGAGTTGGGATGTGTCAGACTCAGATGTGCGTCGATGTGAGTCTTGTGTTTTAAAGGGACAGCAGTTCATGACATTCATGGTGTTTCTTTTGTTTTCTTTTCTAATGACAGGTCGTAATTGCTGCTGTACTGTGCATCTCAAGCACCCCCTGCATTCTTATCATGGGTTTGTATTCTGTTTTATTTATTAACTGTTTTTATTTATGGAAGGGTAACGAACAATGGAAGGGTAGCAGAATTCAATTTGAAATGTAATATGCAAAATGCAGAGGCGGACAGTAGTGAAGTATTTTTACTTTACTCAAGTAAATTTAAAAAGTATCTGTAGTTTATCAGAGTGTTGTTTCTTTGGAAAACTTTACTTCACTACATTCCAAAGCATAATGTCATACTTTTTACTGCACTTCATTTCATAAATAAAAGTTATTGTTTGTTTGACCTTTAATACTTAAGAACATTAAAAATGTAGTACTTTCTTGTACTCAAGTAAATCTTTGAATTACTTTTACTTAAGTAAAAAGTAAGAAAGTAATAGATTTCTAATGTAATTAAGTTTATTATATAATTAAATTATATTTAATATGAAATGTAGTGCAGTAAAAAGTACAATATTATGCTTTGGAATGTTGTGAACTAAAGTTTTCTAAAGAAAAACACTCTGATAAAGTACAGACATCTGAAAAGCTTTTACAGCGGAGTAAAAATACTTCACTGCTGTCTGCCTCTGCTGACAGCTATAGAGCAGATATGGACAGGCTTCCTATAACGCTTTGCTGTTTATAATGGTTGGGACCCCAAGGGGCTGATGGAGATCATGCTGGGAAAGCTGGAAGATTTGGGGAATCTTGCTCTAAAAATTAAAATGAAAATATATAACACAAATTGATTAGATACGTTTAATATGTCCAAGCAAAAACTGTAGTAAAATTATCATTTAATTGCTGTTTTTTCCTAAATGCATTTACACTTAGGGGTAGGACACTTGGGATTGCATTTTCATCATAATACCTGATTTAAATGTCTTTTATTTTTCTTAAATGCATTGACACTTACATATAAGACGTTTCAATTGCATTTTCATTCAATACCTTGCGATGAATATAAAGTCAATGTGGATTTGAAATGCATTTGAAAATGCAACATGCCCCCGACCTGTTAATCGTTAGGCTACATCAAGGCAGGGCTCGGCAACAGGATGCACAATAGGTCAATATTCACCGTCAACCAAACGCTTTCCACATTGACTTAAACTAAATTCATCACAGGGTATTAAATGAAAATGCTATTGAAACGTCTTATATGTAAGTGTCAATGCATTTAAGAAAAATAAAAGACATTTAAATCACCATTTTGCTACCCTTTTGCTGCACCTTTGGCTCAGAATGCATTCTGAAATTCTCACTGCATTTTGCTACACAATGTGTTGTTTAGAATTTCTTATTTGTTTAATGTTATTGGTGATTCCAGATTGCTGTCATTCAAGAAGTTATCATTTCCTCCCCCATTGTGGCTGAGCTACACATTCTCTTCGCTTTATTTTAAACATAAAACATCCAGAGGAGAATGGCACCTACACTGGAATTCATACAAATGTAAGAAACATATGTAATGAAACTGTGTATAAAGCATTTTGTTGTGTTGCTGTTTAGTTGAAAATAATCAAAGGGTTAGTTCACTCAAAAATT
>NW_015627250.1:140196-141034 GCF_001515625.1 Sinocyclocheilus rhinocerous
TTTGATGAAATCTGAGAGCTTTCTGACCCTTTATAGACAGCAAGGGTCCTACCACGATCAAGTCACAGAAACGTAGTATAAGGACGTTTTAAGTATCGTTAAAATGATCCATGTGACATCAGTGGTTCAACTTTTTGTGCTCAAAGTAAACAAAAATAACAACTTTATTCAGTGATTTCTTCTCTCCTGGGAGAGTTTGCCGCCATTAACGAGAGCACCACGACGCATGCGTGAGCGTTCATTTGCCAGTAAACAAGGTGCAGTGCATGCGGGGTCTACGTCAGCAGCACCACACGCATTCGCCGTGGGTCAGAGAGCTCTCGGATTTCATCAGAAATATCTTAATTTGTGTTCTGAAGATGAACGAAGGTCTTACGGGTTTGGAACGACATGAGGGTGAGTAATTAATGACAGAATTTTCATTTTTGGGTGAACTATACCTTTAAGTATATCAAAAAACATTGTTGACAAGATCACATGACATATGCAATTGGAGACCACTGGAAATGCAAGTTTAGCATTTTATAAACAATGTTTGAACTGGAACTTGATAATTCAATTTCGGACAGGCTTCTGAGGCAGCGTAACGGTTTAATGATCTACAACAAAATAGAACGAGTTTTGGTGATAACTAAACAAATACTTAAAGTGTTAGTTAACCCCAAAATGAAAATTATGTCATTAATTACTCACCCTCACGTCGTTTCAAACCCGTAAGACCTTCATTCATCTTCGGAACACAAATTAAGATATTTTTGATGGAATCTGAGAGCTCTCTGACCCTCCATAGACAGCAACGCAACTGAAATGTTCCCCGACAGAAACGTAGCAAGGACAT
>NW_015627250.1:141152-141474 GCF_001515625.1 Sinocyclocheilus rhinocerous
TAACTCGGGGGAGAAGAATTGTTAAATAAATTATGTTATTTTTGTTTTCTTTACACACAAAAAGTATTCTCGTAGCTTCGCAAAATTGAAGTTGAACCACTGATGTCACATGGACTGTTTTACCAATGTCCTTGTTAAGTTTCTGTCTGGGAACATTTCAGTTGCATTGCTGTCTATGCAGGGTCTGAGAGCTCTCAGATTCCATCAAAAATATCTTGTGTTCCGAAGATGAATGAAGGTCTTACAGGTTTTGAACGACATGAATGACATGAGGGTTATTAATGACAGAATTTTCATTTTGGGGTGAACTAACCCTTTAATT